>NW_028244845.1:0-125542 GCF_964263255.1 Lissotriton vulgaris
GCTTAGCGTGACAAACCATGTAGGGGTTCCTAAGTTCCTTAACATACATTTAAGTTCTCCATGACGATGATACCAATACTCATTAGCACCACGTTGACACGCCATCAAAGTAATCAATTGAGATTCTAAATGATCGTCACTCTGTTCTACTTTGTCCATGAACTCCTTTGTTGAAGATGAACTTCAGTGTTTAATATGAGGGTCACTGCATATGAAAGTCCAGGTAAGTCACTTTCAAACAAAAGATGAAATATATATGGAATACATTGTCGAAACTTTGGAGCTTCTGAATATAATTTTGTTGTACGATATTCTAATTCTGGAAACTGTACTGGTCGTTTGTCATGCCGTCCACCTTTTCCAGTGGGGAAGAGCTGTGGAAAGCAACGAGCTTCCCAACTTCTTTCCCAAACATTCATGGGAGTTTCCTTCGCTCTCTTCATTTGCAATAATTCCATAGTATTTCCAATCACTTCCTATGAACGTAAAGGATGTACACTATAACGTTCATAAATTTCTTCACTTTTGGAGATGTCCACTTTTTCAATTTGGCCACTTGAAATTTAGCTATCATCAACTAAATTGATTTCTCCTTCTTCCACAATCACATTTTGGCAGCAAGCATTGTCTTTTGTGAAATATAACGTAGCCTTTTGCACTTTGCTGACATCTACTAATTCTTGCCATATTTTCCGACTCTACGTAGGAACACCATTAACTAGGATACCAACAGGTTCAGTTTCCTCTTTCCCTACACCAGTAGTTTCAAGATTTTTTTTAAATCTAAAGGTAAATACACAACTCCTTTTAAGCCTCTTTGTAAATCTGATAGAGGCAGCTTATCTGTTTTAGGCTTCATACAAACAATAGCTTGAAACGGGTGCACAGATTGAATCAGAATGCACTCATACGTGTTTAAATCTTCAAGTTCTGGTGGAATAGCGACCAACTCTAGGTTATTATGTACAGCTCTAGCTGGCATTTGTTCTCGTTTAATTTGGTATAACAATATTTACAAATACGTTGATCACTACCCAACTCAAAGAAAATAAGCTCCAAATTCCTTCAACTTATCATTGTTTTCTTTATCACTTTTTAAATACAGATCAACATTCCTAGTTTGATTTTAATAGTGAGTTCGCCGACAACAAATACAAACATAATTTGGTCTTTCACAACAAATTAACTTAAACTTTGTAATTCCTTCTCCAAACTTCTCAATACTACTATCTTCCACATCTTCTCTTCAGCACCTACACCTATCAAACTCTCACTTTCTCTACACTCTTGTTCAGGACCAAAGTAATGAAACTCTATTTAAATACAAACTTTTTTTACATCTGATACTGACCCATGCTAAAGAGCACTGTTTCAGTCACTCAAAATTATTGCAGAACTTTTTACATAATACAATCTTCTTACCAACTTAAGCATTTGAGAGTGATGTACTGCTAACATTCTCAAATGATGAAAAACACTTTTACACACTTTTCTAGAAAGACAAGCCTGAGAATGACCTTGCAAATAAGTATTTTTTCTCACTTTGCAACGATCTTGTCCTTGCAGCATATTATTCTTTTGTGAAACCGTGTCTCCTGAGGCAGAAGCCGGGAGCCTTTCTATCACATTTAAAAAATTTTGAGTGTCACTATTACTCTGTGTGATTTTAAACCCTAAGACTTCTCCTACCTGCTTCCTGCTTTTGCCATCACCCGCGCAGCGGATTGTTAACGCTGCTGTGGGAACAAAAGCAACAAACTTATTTCACGCCAGTACCGGCGCAAAACACGGCCACGCCCCCTTTGCTGAGGCCACGCCCACTGCCAGTCAGCTATTTAAGCGCCGCTGAATACGAGCGACACTTAAAGAAACCGTGTCTCCTGAGGCGGAAGCCGGGAGCCTGTCTAGCGCATTTTAAAAATTTTGAGTGACACTATTACTGTGTGTGATTTTAACACCTTGCTGCTAGGCGTTTTCCCCCCCTGTGCTGGAAATTACTCTTTGGCTATATTCATGACGAGCTCAGCTCGTCATCAGCACAGCTCAACTGTGCATCATGACGAGCTGAGCTCGTCATCAGCATCGAAAGGGTTAAACCCTAAAACTTCTACCTGCTTCACGCTTTTGCCATCACCCGCGCAGCGGATTGTTAACGCTGCTGTGGGAACAAAAGCAACCAACTTATTTCACGCCAGTACCGGCGCGAAACATGGCCACGCCCCCTTTGCTGAGGTCACGCCCACTGCCAGTCAGCTATTTAAGCGCCGCTGAATACGAGCGACACTTAAAGAAACCGTGTCTCCTGAGGCGGAAGCCGGGAGCCTGTCTAGCGCATTTTTAAAATTTTGAGTGTCACTATTACTCTGTGTGATTTTAAACCCTAAGACTACTCCTACCTGCTTCACGCTTTTGCCATCACCTGCGCAGCGGATTGTTAATGCTGCTGTGGGAACAAAAGCAACCAACTTATTTCACGCCAGTACCGGCGCGAAACACGGCCACGCCCTCTTTGCTGAGGCCACGCCCACTGCCAGTCAGCTATTTAAGCGCCGCTGAATACGAGCGACACTTAAAGAAACCGTGTCTCCTGAGGCGTTGCCCTATCCCCATAAATATGTGCCTTTTCCGAATGCGCAGCGGGCGCGCGCAGCGGGCGCGCCGTTTGCGCGCCGAAGGCACGCCCAAGGCAAGCCCATCTGTGCCCGTCCGGGCCGCGGCCGGGACTAGGGCTAGCCATGCTGACCAACTCTTGTCCGCCACAGCACAAATACCCACTCTTACCAGGGAAGAGATCCTTTCCTTAAACTGCCAGTCTGAACACTGCCATAAATTCATTAACGTCGAAAAATGGCTAGGGTCCATTTGCTGCTGTAAGTGTAGAACCCATCTTACCCCAGAGCAATGGCCACCTAATAGGGGACAAGAAATCCTCCTTCGAGGAGGACTGATCAACGCTAGATCTATGTGCAAAAATGGGGCGCACATTCATGATTTAATTACGGAGACCGATCTCGCCATGCTCTTCGTGACAGAAACATGGCTTAAAGCCTGGTGTAACCCGGTAATAGCCCTAACAGTTCCTCAAGGCTATCTTATTCAGAGGGTCGATAGACAGGAACAGAGAGGGGGTGGCCTGAGCATCATTTACCGGGACTCCATTAAATGCACCATGTTCGAACTCTCGGACATTAAGGGTGCAGAAAGCATGGGCTTCTGCATCCAGATAAATGAGGAGACTACCTTTACAGGAGCCTTAATTTATCGTCCACGAGGATCACAGAATGACTTTCTGGAAAGTTTTGAGGAAGCACTCAGCAACCTCACTCTCAAATTTGCCAATTTCACTGTACTAGGCGACTTAAACTTACACCTTGATAAAGCTGAGGATCCTAACGCAATATGGCTGAGAGACTTAACTAATGCCCTGGGACTCAAAATACTGACTAAAGAGCCCACACATAAAGCGGGGCATATTTTAGACTGTATCTGCCCCAATACCAAAACCATGACAGTTGAACCCCCCCGTATCCAGACCTGGACTGACCATTGGTTGGTCCCCTTTAAATTGACTGTAGAAAGAAAAGGGATCAAAACGAACCATATAAAAATTGAAGCCCAGACAAAGAAAGACTGGAAAAAGATCAGGGACACTCCCAACCTGCACCTCATCGCTGAGGATATTAAACCCCTCTTGACGGGAAATACAGAAACAGATTATAATAGCTTCTGTAAATGGGTCACAGAATTCTGTGGGCCAGCGAACTCAAGGAAAGTGAGCAAAAAGCGGAATAAAAGGTCCTCTCCCTGGTTCTCCCTCCCCTTAAAGGAAAAACAAAAAGAGGTTAGAACCCTGGAAAGGAAATGGTGTCGTACATATGAAAAAGAAGAACTCATCATCTATAAAACTTCTAGGAGACAGTACCATGCAATGATCAAAACTGCTAAAAAAGACTACTTTTTGGAAGCTATAAACTCCTCTAACAACAAACAGAAAGAAATCTTTAAAATAGTTGATGACTTTATGAATCCCAAGATTCTTAGACAAGAGATCCCCCCTTCGCCTTCATTATGTAACTCAATAGCCAATTACTTTGAACAGAAAATATCCGATCTTACCAAAGATTTTCCAGACCCACCAGTGTCCCTCCTCGCAGAAAATATAAGACCAAACAATGATAAACTTCAGTTAAATGAATTCACTCCTGTTAGTCTGGAAGCAACCCGTCAGGCCATTCTATCCAGCAAATCTGGTTCCCCATTCAATCCCAGCCCTCCCCTGCTGCTACATACTCTTGTGGATACCTTAAACCCGAGCATAAATGCCATCATTAATTCATCACTGGTCACTGCTGCCATTCCATCCGAATGGAAACTAGCCGCTGTCAAACCTCTGCAAAGAAAAAACCCTAGCAGACCCCACTACGCTTTCAAACCTCCGCCCTATTTTGCTGCTCCCAATTCTTTTCAAACTCACGGACGCAGCAGTAAACAAACAATTGACTAATTATCTGGAAGAAAATGACATCCTACATCCCAACCAAGCGGGCTTCAGAGCCAAACACTCCACGGAGTCAGCACTATTACATACGGTGGAGACCCTGAAGACTGCTATGGACCAAGGCAAAAAGGCTGTTCTGGTTCTGCTCGATCTATCGGCAGCCTTTGATACGGTCTCACACCCTGTATTAATTGGCCGCCTAGCTGAATCAGGAATAGCAGGAGTTGCTCTTGAATGGCTGAAAAACTTTCTCAGTCATAGGAAGCAAGTCACGATACTAGGGAACTACTGCTCAGAGGAGAAAGCATTAAGAGCAGGGGTACCACAGGGCTCCAGTTTGAGCCCAGTACTGTTTAATCTTTATATGACCCCCTTGATAGAGCTTATTACATCTTTCCACATCAGCACTATATCTTATGCTGATGATACTCAGCTCATCCTCGTATTGGACAGTAACACAACAAAGGCAGAGGAAAATCTGAGAGATTGTCTTACCGCCACATTTGACTGGATGCGAAAACACCATCTTAAATGCAACTCGGGCAAGACTGAAATTCTTCCATTTGGACAACAAAACCTTTTCCCCCCAAATGATGGTGGCCTCAAGATGCAGAAGTCCCCTCAAACACCATTACTACGGCCCGCAACCTTGGGATCAGGTTTGATGAGGCTTTGTCATTCAGACAACAAGCAGGTACTGTGGCAGGGTCCTGCTTTAGTATAATCAAAGGCCTCAGAAGGTTCTTTGACCTTCTCCCTCTGACAGCCAGAAAGACGGTAGCGGTGGCTCTTATTACCTGTCGTCTGGACTACTGCAACAGTCTATATGCAGGCTCCAGTAAAGCAGTACTGCATAGACTGCAGATGGTCCAGAACGCCACCGCCCGCCTTGTGCTGAGATGGCCCAGGAAGTCGTCTGCATCAGCAGCACTTAAGATCTTGCACTGGCTGCCATCCACAAGGGGGTTTTGTTTAAAATCCTAGTAATCACCTTCAGGGCCTACCACCAGCTGGGTCCCACCTACCTGTCAAAAAGGTTTGGAAGATATGTGCCCTCTCGCTCACTCAGATCCTCCAACCTGAACCTACTGGTGACTCTCAAGTTTAGACTAGCTACGAAAGGAGGAAAATCCCTGGGAGTGCTAGGTGCCAGAGCCTGGAATAAACTCCCACTCCAATTGCGTCAGATCCCGTCAGAGAACCTCTTTCGGAAAGCTTTAAAAACATGGATTTTCAAACTCGCAGACACAGCCTGTTTAGCCCTAGTCTAAACCCTACCCCCAGATACACTAGACACTATCCTTCTGAGACCTCACTAGCTCCCTGGGCTAATACCTCTTAGACATGAGTGGTCAGCGCCAAGATGCTCCATGGAGTGTAAGTCGCGCTTTATAAAAATAAAATTACATTACATTTACTACACGCTCGTAAGAAATTTCGTAAAATATCAATAGACTCCTGTTGTATACTACATATACTACTACAATCCCAAGTATACACCGGTGCTTTAGTACGTCTCCCTAGAACTTCATCAGCTATCACTTCTTCTACATTTCAAGGAAACATCTTTTCTTTTTCAATTGCGTAACCATTCTTCACATCATAAGCACGACCATTGGTATCAACTGGGTAAACTAATGCATTGCTTTGAAAATAGCTCTCTTCATTAAAAAAAGGTTCTGAACTTGAAGTGTGCTTCCATTCACCCCAAAAAATATCACAAAAGTTAGTTCTGATAATTACTCACCTCTTTTTTACTTTTGTCCTTCATAGAATGGATTAGTTTATCTAATGTTTGCATTCTCTTTAAAACTAAAATGAACAATTCTCTTTTTATTTCAAAAGCCTTTTCAACTATGGTTTCAATCAGTTTCTTCTTTTTATAAAAGGCTGCTCTTTTTATATATTTCTTGCCAATGTTCAATAAATTGTGTAGTACTCAACTTTTAAACATCTGTTTCCTTATTTCATCAAATTGATTCTTTCTTCTTTTAGCATAGATTGTTTTATCAGAACGTGATTTGCCATTAATTTGTCTTTTTTTCTTCTTTGTTCTAGAGGTATTCTTTCTATTTTCCACATTGTCAAAAGCTTTTCTAGTCCTTGAAAGTCTTTTAATGAATTCTTTTATTCTCTTACTTCAAGACTTTTTCTTTTTACCCACAACTTGTACTTGATCTAATTCCTGCTGTTGTCTTTTCTTTAAATAGTATTGTTTCTTTTCTTGTTTTATCTTTTTTTTTGTCATGGCACGTCTTTCTTAATGATAATGAAGAATATCTGAAAAAAGAATAAGAGAATAAAATGTACTATTATTTAACTATACACTGTATACTATAACACTACATAGGTGCTTGTATGAGTACATGGATAATGCCTGCATAATTAGAAGAGTGCATAGGGAGTGACAGGACAAATTGCTGGACTGCATTGGTACTACCTGGTGAATTGAAGGAGCGAATTAGTACTGTGTACGTGGTTAGACGACAGCATGGGTAGTGCACAGGGGATTGTAGCAGTGCATGTGTTAGTGCCTGGGTCATTGCATGAGTACATGGGTATTGACTAGATGATAAGAGTACTGCAAGGAGAGTGTATGGTGAATTTATAAGTGCTTGGGTATTAGCAGAGTGATTGGATAAATACATGGTACTGGCTGGGTGATTGGAGGAGTGCATGGGGAGTGACAGGCTGAGTGCTGGACTGCATGGGTACTACCTGGGTAATTGAAGTAGCAAATGAGTAGTGTGTAGGTGGTTAGAGGACTGCATGGGTAGTGCACAGGGGATTGCAGAAGTATATGTGTTAGTGCCTGGGTCATTACATGAGTACATGGGTACTGACTAAATGTTTAGAGTACTGCAAGGAGAATGCATAGTGAATTTATAACTGCTTGGGTATAGGCGGAGTGATTGGATAAGTACATAGTATTGGCTGGGTGATAGGAGAAGTGCTTGGGAAGTGACAGGGTGATTGCTGGACTGCATAGGTACTACCTGGGTAATTGAAGGAGCGAATGAGTAGTGTGTCAGTGGTTAGAGGACTGCAAGGGTGGTGCACAGGGGGATTGTAGCAGTGCATGTGTTAGTGCCTGGGTCATTGCATGAGTTCATGGGTACTGACTGAATGATTAGAGTACTACAAGACTACAAGGAGAGTGCATGGTGAATTTGCAAGTGCTTGGGTATTGGCAGAGTAATTGGATAAGTACATATTAATAGCTGGGTGTCTGGAGGAGTGCATGGCGAGTGACAGGGTGAATGCTGGACTGCATAGGTACTACCTGAGGAATTGAAAGAGCAAATGAGTAGTGTGTAGGTGGTTAGGGGACTACATGGGTAGTGCACAGGGGTTTGTAGCAGTGCATGTGTTAGTGCCTGGGTCATTACATGAGTACATGGGTACTGCTGAATAATTAGACTACTGAAAGGAGAGTGCATGGTGAATTTATAAGTGCTTGGGTTTTGGCGGAATGATTGGATAAATACATGGCACTGGCTGGGTGAATGGAGGAGTGCATGGGGAGTGAGAGGGTGATTGCTGGACTGCATGGGTTCTACCTGGGTAATTGAAGGAGGGAATGAGTAGTGTGTAGGTGGTTAGAGGACTGCAAGGGTAGCGCACAGGGGATTGTAGCAGTGCATGGGTTAGTGCCTGGGTCATTGCATGAGTTCATGGGTACTGACGGAATGATTAGAGTACTACAAGGAGAATGCATGGTGAATTTGCAAGTGCTTGGGTATTGGCAGAGGGATTGAATAAGTACATATTACTGGCTGGGTGTTTTGAGGAGTGCATGGTGAGTGACAGGGTGATTGCGGAACTGCATGGGTACTACCTGGGAATTGAAGGGGTGAATTAGTAGTGTGTGGGTGGTTAGAAGACTACATGGGTAGTGCACAAGGGATTGTGGCAGTGCATGTGTTAGTGCCGGTGTCATGCATGAGTACATTGGTACTCACTGAACAATTAGAGTACTGCAAAGAGAGTGCATGGTGTATTTATAAGTGCTTGGGTATTGGCGGAGTGATTGGATAAGTACCTAGTACTGGCTGGGTGATTGGAGGAGTGCATGGGGAGTGACAGGCTGTTTGCTGGACTGCATAGGTAATACCTGGGGAATTGAAGGAGAGAATGAGTAGTGTGTAGGTAATTAGAGAACTGCATGGGTAGTGCACAGGGGATTGTAGTAGTGCATGTCTTAGTGTCTAGGTCATTATGTGAATACATGGGTACTAACTAAATGAGTAAAGTACTGCAAGCAGAGTGTATGCTGAATTTATAAGTGCTTGGGTATTGGCGGAGTGATTGGATAAATACATGGTACTGGCTGGGTGAATAGCGAAGTACATGGGGAGTGAGAGGGTGATTGCTGGACTGCATGGGTAGTACCTGGGTAATTGAAGGAGCAAATGAGTAGTGTGGAGGTGGTTAGAGGGCTGCATGGGTAGTGCACAGCGGTTTGTAGCATGGCATGTGTTAGTGCCTGGGTCATTGCATGAGTACATGAGTACTGACTAAATGATTAGAGTACTGCAAGTGGAGTGCATGGTGAATTTATAAGTGCTTTTTTTAATGCATAACTATATGGGTAGTGCTTGGCTGATTGGGAGAGTGCATGGGTAGTGCATGGGTGATTTCATCAGTGTTTGGGTAGTGGCGGAGTGATTTCATGAGTGCTTGGATATTAACTGGGCGATTGCATAATATGGAATCAGTCAATTATTACTCATTTCATTTTAAAATCACCTAGTCACTACCTTTGCACTCCTCTAATCGGTCAGGCACCTCTCAATAGTTTACTAAGCATACATATAACTGTATAAATACAATCAGAACACATAGATGAGTCATTACCTATTATCTAAGTAAGTAGTTAAGTACAACATGCATGCACGGGCAATATGTGGCTGTTTACGTTTGAGCTACATCTTGACCATTCTATCTACAATTATATGACATCATTAAATTATACCTCTCAACAGACTTAAGAAAGAAGGCTACTTAACAACACCTTTTATGGGCATTTTTAAAACGACACTTTTATTCTACATCTACATTCAGACATCCATATGGCATCATTCAACTATACCTTTGTTCAGACTACAAAAAGAAGCCTAATTAACAGCGCCTTATTTCACCATTCAATCTTGAAATATGTGGCATCATTTAACTTTACCTTTGTACAAACTAATAAAAGAAACCTAATTATTAACATTTTATATGATCATCTTTCATAGTGCATGAGTACTGACTCAATAATTTGAGTACTGCAAGGAGAGTGCCTGGTGAATGTATAAGTACTAGGGTATTGGCGGAGGGATTGGATAAGTACATAGTACTGGCTAGGTGGTTGGAGAAGTGCATGAGAAGTGACAGGGTGATTGCTGGACTGCATGGGTACTACCTGGGGGAATGCAAGGTGTGCATGAGTAGTGTGTAGGTGGTTAGAAGACTACATGGGTAGTGCACAGGGGTTTGTAGCAGTGTATCTGTTAGTGCCTGGGTCATTACATGAGTACATGGGTACTAACTGAATGATTAGACTACTGCAAGGAGAGTGCATGGTGAATTTATAAGTACCTGGGAGTTGGCGGAGTGATTGGATAAGTACCTAATACTTGCTGGGTGATTGGAGAAGTGCATGGGGTGTGACAGGGTGATTGCTGGACTGTATGGGTACTACCTGGGGAATTGAAGGAGCTAATGAGTAGTGTGTAGTTGGTTAGAGGGCTGCATGGGTAGTGCACAGAGGATTACAGCAGTGCATGTGTTAGTGCCTGGGTTATTACATGAGTACATGGGTACTGACTGAATGATTAACCACATTCTTGGAACTGGAGAACAGAGTTGCAAGGCAACGGCTGGGGTTGGGGTTGGTTGGGCAGGAAGACTTTGAATTGGGACGAGTGCATGGTGCAGATACATGGGCCCTCAGTTCCTTTTGTGGACATGCATTCAAGACATGTGTAAGGAAGTTTAATAGGGCTTGCTGTGATACTCCTCTGACTCCGGCAATTGTTGGAAGGTACCAGATGCCAACAGGTGCAGCACAGCCAACAGCTTTGTCTGCGGAGGGATGTTGGTTGTCCGCTGTGTTGGTACTGTCAGCCTGTGGGCAATGTGGAAGCGTGCACCAACTTGAGAATGGGGCGATAATTCTTTTGCCACTTTTGGTGCGCTAAAGAAGTGCTGATAGCTCGGCTACTCGGCGATAAGTCCCCACTGTTGGGTTATAGAGTGGCTCTAAAACGAACCCTTGTGTTCACTAGGAGTTTGTTGTAGCTACATGCAAATCACAAGAAAAGAGTTTACAAAGGTGAAAAAAAAGAGATGTGGGCAGGGTACAAACCCCCAGACCCCCTAGGCCTGCTCAGGGGAACCCACAAGGACCCACAGGGTCAAATAAAACATTTTGTTTTTAACAGCTGGGTGCGCGAATCCATATGGAAAAAAAGAAAACGATAGGACGTATTCTCAAGGACTTATCGCTGAGTTATCGGAACTTTAGGGCAGCAAAAGTGGCAAAAGAATTATCATCCCATTCTCAACCTGGTGCAAACTGAAGATATCGGCAGTTTTTGAGCGATAGCTTTTGCAAAAAACATCGCCACGGATGAGAGCGACAACTAATGCTAATGGTATGCAGAGTAAGCGTTCCCGTGGAAAAAAACACAAGAACACCACTTCGCAATATTTTCAACGACCAGCCAAATCTGCGATGCAATCCAAAAACAGGCGATAAGCCGCATTAGCAGTAGGAATTTAACACCTGCCTTTTACTGGTGTAAAGCAGGATGACAACCTACAGTATGAAAAGAAGACAAACAAGAATCTTAGTCATTTATGGATTTACATATAAAAAAAGTATTAAAACAAAACAACAACAAATAAAACTATTTACAGCCATGGCGTGTCATCACTGGTCCCTTTGTGAATCACAGCTTGCAAGACAAAAAGAAAGATAAGATGGTGCGTCATGCGTCCAGCAAAGGAGAGAGAAAGAGTGAGAGAGAGGAAGAGAGAGAGAAAGAAAGAAAAAGAGAGAGAGAGAGAAAGAGAGAAAGAGTGAGATACAAGGAAGAGAGAAAGAGAGAAACAGTGTGCGAGAGAATAAGAGAGAAAGGAAAGAGAGAAAACAAGAGTGAGAGAGAGGAAGAGAGAGAGAAGGAGTGAGAGAGAGAAAGAGTGAGATGTAAGGAAGAGAGAAACAGTGTGAGAAAGAGGAAGATAGAGAAAGAGTGAGAGAGAGGAAGAGAGAGAGAAAGAGCGAGAGAGAGGAAGAGAGAGAGAAAGTGAGAGAAAGGAAGAGACAGAGAGAAAAAGTGAGAGAGAAAGAGAGCGAGAAAGTGAGAGAGAGGACAAGAGAGATAGAGAGAAAGAGTGAGATATAAGAAAGAGAGAAGCAGTGTGAGAGAGAGGAAGTGAGAAAGAGTGAGAGAGAGGAAGAGAGAGAGAGAAAGAGTGAGAGAGAGGAAGAAAGAGAGATAGAGTGAGATACAAGAAAGAGAGAAACAGTGTGAGATAGAGGAAGAGAGAGAGAAACAGTGTGAGAGAAAGGAAGAGAGAGAGAGAAAGAGTGAGAGAGGAAAAGAGAGAAAGAAAGAACGAGAGAGAGAGGAAGAGACAGAGAAAGAAAGTGTGAGAGAGAAAAGAAAAGATGGAGAGGGAGTGTTGACACTGGAGAAAATCTTCGCAGCTCACCTTTCTGCCACCAGTGTGTCTTCAACCATGTGCTGGGACATAGTGCACCTTCAAGTTTAGTCATCTGAAAGATAGTATACAATTAGTAATTGCAGAGTACATCTAACTGCACACGCGTAATTCTCTGTTTCGCTGCTGTCCACTCAGGCTGCTACACGCCATCCACTCCCACTGCTCTGAGGTGTCTGTGCACTCTTGTGCACCCAGGCTGCTGCACACTATCCATTCCCACCGCCCAGAGGTGACTGCCCGCTGCTGCGGAAACAAGCCTCTCTGCAGTAGGTATTTAGCACCTGCCTTTTACTGGTATAACGCAGGATGACAACCTACAGTATGAAAAGAAGCCCAGCCCAGAGCTACATCTGAAGACAAACACATGTCATGGAGCTACTGATCATGCAGCTCGGACACTCAAGAGGGCCACAACACCCAGCGCCACCACCCCCAGGACCACCCCCGACTACCACGAGGCAGCGCAGAACAGGACAGTGGATGTTCAGAATAACGGCATGGCCCCTCAGCCACACAAGTCACCCATGAATAAGAATGCTCATAATGCCAAGTGTGGTGGTGGTGTGCTGGACAGACCTCAGTATGCAGAGCACAGACCTGTCCATGTGGACATATACTGCTGGTGCTTGTAGTGTTGTGGACGCAACCATGTTACCTCAGGCAGTGGCCTCAGTCATGTAGCTTTGTTGTCCCCCCCTGTAAGTGTAAGCGGAGTGGGCAGAGCTGACGTATGCCAGAACAACGTAGGGGTGTGTAGAATTTGCCCAGGGCTCTGAATGTGGTTCAGTTCTTGACTGGACAAGGAAGTAACTAATGCGTGTGTCTGTGTCCGTGTGTCGGCGCCACCTGGCACACCTGGTACACAATCGACAATGTTGCAATGTAGCATGCACCAGAGGGCAGGCTCGCACGAAGGGAGAAATGAAGGAGCGCAAGACCGCTTGGGGTCTTGGCTCATAAATGCCAAGTGTTGTGTGTATCTGTAATGCCGCACCATGAGCCACATGCCTGGCCCAAGAAGTCTACATCTGTGTCCACCCTATCCTTACCTTAGGCCTAAACTACAAGGCCGCCCACCTTCAATGGCCAACATCAGTGTGTCATTGTAAGGCTTGTGGACATGTGCAGACAATAGTGTGCCGTAGGAATACAAGTTATGCAACCGCGCAACACACACAAGTAAATAGGCTCGGAGGGAGGGAAGAGCAGCTGTGAGGCAACGTAACACACAGTGACGCCACACATTTGCCACATGCAAGACATGTCAAACATGAATCCCAAAGTCGCACACATCCCAAACCCCACCCCCAACAAGCCACATTACGTTTCCTGAATGCAAGCACATTACAAACTAACATTATGGATGAAAGCTCCTTTGTTTGAACTATCAGACGGGAGCACATCTGCACTTCTGACCTCTGAATTGCAAAAGAATTCTTCTTGGAATTGAAAGAGCGAATGAATAGTGTGTAGGTGCTTAGAGGTCTGCATGGTAGTGCTCAGGGGATTATAGCAGTGACTGTCTTAGTGCCTGGGTCATTGCATGAGTACATGAGTACTGACTGGATAATTAGAGTACTGCAAGGAGAGTGCATAGTGAATTTATAAGTGCTAGGGACTATTATTCAACTATACCTTTGTAGAGACAACAAAAAATGAAGCGTTATAAACTACACATTTGTGCTGTATCTTCAACCAACTATCTAAAAATATGTTGCATCATTCAACTAGACCTTTGTACAGACTTAAAAAAGAAGCCTAATTAATAACATCAATAATCATCTTAATAAATATACATATTACTGTACAGACTCTTTTTAAACAACATTAAAGTACAAAGAAACAAAATCCAATATACATCTCTACATTTAATAATCTATTACTTGACTGAATGCGCCGATTGAGGGCTCAGTCCAGCCTCGATCTTAGGAGGCAAGTACAAGAACGTGGCGGCCCTCTTAGGGAGGGATCTCCCAGGTTGCTGAGCAGGGTGCAGTCTAGCTTCTGAGGCGCAAGGCACTCGGCGCTAGTATTTAACCAGGAATTAGTTTTTGCTCGCGAGACACGGTCATTCTCCTGAGGCGGAAGCCGGGAGACACACACTGCCCCAGCACACCCTTAACTTCACATCAGTTCGTTTTTAAAAATTGTTATATCTTGTGTTACTTTATTTCTTTAGCCTTGGTGGCACTTTTAAAATATTCCTTACTTGACTGACTGCGCCGATTGAGGGCTCAGTCCAGCCTCGATCTTAGGAGGCAAGTACAAGAACGCGGCGGCCATCTTAGGGAGGGATCTCCCAGGTTGCTGAGCAGGGTGCAGTCTAGCTTCTGAGGCGCAAGGCACTCGGCGCTAGTATTTAACCAGGAACTAGTTTTTCCTCGCGAGACACAGTCATTCTCCTGAGGCAGAAGCCAGGAGACACACACTGCCCCAGCACACCCTGAACTTCACATCAGTTCGTTTTTAAAAATTGTTATATCTTGTGTTACTTTATTTCTTTAGCCTTGGTGGCACTTTTAAAATATCCTTTACTTGACTGACTGCGCCGATTGAGGGCTCAGTCCAGCTTCGATGTTAGGAGGCAAGTACAAGAACGCGGCGTCCATCTTAGGGAGGGATCTCCCAGGTTGCTGAGCAGGGTGCAGTCTAGCTTCTGAGGCGCAAGGCACTCGGCGCTAGTATTTAACCATACGTACTTTCTCCGTGCAGTGGACGCTCTTTGCGGATGCGCCAACATCGCGCCAACATCGCGCCTAAGGAAAGCCCGTCTGTGCCCGTCTGGGCCAGACTGGGACCAGGGGCCACAATGCTATCCTCCACAACACAGGTCAGACCTGTTATTACATACAGCCGGAATGAGTTGATGGCTCTGAATACTCTTGTTTCTCCTAACTGTATCTTGTTGGGTACTCACACTTGTGCCCCTAACCTCTGCACTGGATGCAGTTATAATCTCTTCCCTGAAAATTTACACTGCATGGGGGTCGGCGCTGATAAATACCGTTTGGCTTTACTCAACTGCCGCTCCTTACCCAAACACGCGACTGAGCTCGCTATGTTAGTGGAGGAACGAGATCTAGATGTACTCTTCCTCACGGAAAAGTGGACAGATGATAGCTCCCAAACGGATATTGTACGGGCTCTACCTCCCAATTATGCTATGCACAGACAAGATCGTCTTCATGATCGGGGGGGAGGGATTGCCATTATTTACAGGAATGCCCTTGGGTGTCGATTTGAAAATCTTTCTATTTCTGGAGCTGAAAGTCTTAAATTTGCCATCTCTTTTTCTCCCATTAACACTTTTTCGGGAATTCTGCTCTATACACCCCCGGCCCATACGGTCAATTCTGTGAAGATCTTTCTTGCACAGCTATTAAATATTCTAGCATCTACCCCAATTTCACCATCTTGGGAGACTTTAACATCCATGCAGAGGAAGTTGATGCACCGGCCTCTATAAAATTGACCACCGGTTTGGAAGTTCTTCATCTGAAACAATTAGTCACGGACTCAACACATTCTGCAGGACATATCCTTGATCATTGTTACACCAACGTTGAGTCCCTTAGTTATGACAATGTGATTAGGATCCCGTGGTCTGATCACTCACTACTACTGTTTTCCATGTCCTCTCAGAATCAACCCGTACATGCTAAACTCATGAAAAAGTCCTGTCGGATTTGGTCTAAACTCCCCATTGAAACTTGGGATACTAATCTATAGAACACTCTACCCAAAATCTCCCCTGACCCTCTGCAAGCTGATATGTCCTTCAACCTGTGGGTGGAGGCCTCCTTGGATCTTTCCCTTCCGAAGATGGAACTATCCCATAGATGTGGCAAGAACAAGAAGGCCTGGTACACGCCTGATTTGAAACTATTAAAGCTTGCTTGCAAGCAACAGGAAAGACAGTGGAGAAAACATTACTCCGAAAATGATAAGGCCAATTATAAACTTACCCTGACAAAGTATAAGGAGGAGATTAAAATCACCCAATCTAACTACTTTCAGACCAAGATTAGCATGGCTGCCAATTCCCCAAGAGAAATCTTCAAAATCTTTAAATCTTTGGTCACCCCTCCTGCCCCAATTGAAGACCCAGGACTTGCCCAGGTACGTTGCGAGGAACTTGCCAAATTCTTCCTCAACAAAGTAGTTACCATATATTCATCTTTTCATAACTTTCCTACTGGACCCTCCCCCCCCCCGGTACCCCACACGACTCTAATCCAACTTAATGAATTTGCTCCTATAGACCTCCCCACTACTCAGTGCCTTTTAAGGAACTTAAAATCAGGCTCCCCGAATGACCCTGCACCCCCCACCATATTAAATCTAGTATCAGACACTGTGGCTCCAGTCATTCAGGAGGTGATCAACGCCTCTTTGACTTCAGGCCAGGTGCCGCCAACCTGGAAACAGGCTAAAGTTAAGGCCCTGCTGAAGAAACCCAACCTTAACCCGGAAGACTGGGCAAACTATCGCCACATCTCTCTTTTGCCCACTGTCAGTAAACTCACGGAGAAGTATGTCAATTCTTTATTGGCGACTTTCCTGGAGGATAACAACCTTTTTCATACTACGCAGACAGGGTTTAGGAGAAATCAAGGCACTGAAACAGCGCTTATTGCAGTGGTTGAGGAAGCGAGGAAGATCGTAGACAGTGGGAATCATGCGGCCATACTGTTATTAGATCTCAGCTCGGCCTTCGACACCGTGAACCACTCCATTCTGCTTCACAGGCTGGAGGAAATTGGTGTCTCGGGCCGCGCACTACAGTGGCTGCACTCCTTTCTGTCTGATAGGACCTTTGTGGTCTTTGAAAATGATGCTTCCTCCCCCCAAATGTGTCTAAACTGCGGTGTACCCCAGGGCTCATCCCTCAGCCCCACTTTATTTAATATCTATTTGAGGCCTTTGGCTGAGGTGGTGCTTCCCGGGGAGTACAACTTGTCACATACGCAGATGACACGCAATTGATTATCTCACTATCTACCCATGATGCCCCCTTTGAAAGACTCTCCAGCTGCCCTAATAAAGTTTGGGAATGGATGGATGAATCCTTCCTTAAACTTAATGGGTCTAAAACTGAGGTGATGATGCTGGGATATAAGGCACCTACCACAGTGGAGGGTTGGTGTCCGGACAAGCTGGGCCAACCACCCAAGCCTAAGACCCAAATTATGAGCCTTGGGGTATGGATGGACCCAGCTCTTAATTGTTCAGTGCAAGCGCGGAAGGTAGCTGCCACATGCTACGCACTCATGAGGCTTCTGAGGAAAATCATCATCCTTCTTCCCTTTGAAGCCAGAAGGATCCTAGTACAGGCACTGATTTTATCATGCCTAGATTACTCCAATGCTTTATATCTAGGCTCCCCCCAAGGGACAATTAAGATACTGCAGATTGTTCAGAATTGTGCAGCACGTATGCTGCTGAACATCCTGCGAAGGACATCTGCCAAACCTGCACTCCGCCAGTTGCACTGGCTTCCAGTGCAGCAGAGGATCGAATTTAAAACCCTGGTCAGGGTCCATAAAGTAATTCACAAAAAATCACCCTTACTGATACAATCATTATTTTGCCCTTACCTTCCTAAGCGGGAATTAAGATCCTCTAATAAGAATCTCCTCTTAATTTCAAAAATGAGAAAAGTGCGTATGGGTGGCCGACGCTTCTCCCTACAGGCCTCAAGACTCTGGAACTATCTTCCACTCTATCTCAGAATGGAAAGCAACCACCTTAGTTTCAGGAAGTCGTTGAAAACCCTGTTGTTTGTCTGATCTTGGTGAATGAACGTTGTCTAAAGCGCTGGGATGCCTCCGGGTAGCCATGAGCGATACAAATACGTAATCATTCATTCATTCATTCATTTCAAACAACACAGTTTTAGAATGATGATAATGTTTTTTTAAATAAACCTCACGAATTTATAACTCACCTTGCAAATAAACGTGTTGAATGAAAAATCCCACAAACTCGTGACAGGATTTTCTTTTACACACAATCAATATAATGCACCTGACTCAGCAAGGTAAAACCAGTAATGGCAAGGTTCCCCTCTCTTTCTCCATACAAATACACATAAGCAGAAATAACATTGCTTCCCAGACTTTTTCAAATTTTAAAATACATTTCTATTGGTTCCACATAATAACCTTTAGCAACTGACTTCTTCACCCTTTCTGCTTAATGCCAGTTTCCATAGTAACAGTTCATGGAACATTCAACTTAACTGACAGGTTGCAAGTTCACCGTATTTTAAAGTTCCCCACACAATGTTGCAAATGCAAACAGCAGATATGGTTGCTTTGCAAAACAATGACCTTATGCTTCCTACTGTACATTTCAAACATTTTTTACTAACCAATAGGAAATTTGCTTTTTAAAGAAAGTAAATTGCACCCTATTTTGGTATTCACAGAATGCACTTACTACTTTTGGCATTCACAGAATGAACGTACTACTTTTGGTATTCACAGAAGTTAGGATTTTGTCTTAAGACAAACTTAAGGAGGAGGAGCTTCGCGCGCATCCAAGATGGCCGCGTGAGCAAGAGGCTCTCGAGACCCTCGTACCCTCCCGCATATATCCTATCATTGATCCTGTCAGCTGTCGACATCTCTGAGTAGATGAACCACAGGAGACCTGAAAGGGGAAAACTGTGCCCCGGTCGGACCCCGGAGGCGGGAGTTGTGAGGTGGTGAAGTTTGCGGCCTGTATCTCCTGGAGACCCGGCGCTAGAGTTGGCATGGTGCCCGGGGTGTAATTGAACAACATCGGCAGGGCTCAGCGAGGGAGCCCGGTCCAGCTGCACTTTCACTTTCGATTTTGGCACTTGAAACATTCTGGACTTGGAAGATGCCTCACTGTGGCTGCGGCTCTCGCCCCTGGGCGGTGTCGACGTATCCTGGACAATATACGATGCTTCGTGCATTGGACTCGAGGACACTTTATTCTCCTCCCCCCCTCTGCCGGGGCTGATTTGAGTTTATTGCTCGGAGGCCATTTCACAATTCTCTGTCCCTCACAACTGGGCACAGAAGAGACATTGGGAGCATAGCCCGGCATAAAGTCCTTATCTATTGCCTGCAGTATCGGAGACCACTATCCCGGCTTGGACACCAACCGGTGAGTGCGTTGAGATGGCGAGCAAATCTGAGGGGGACAAGCAGAAGTTAAAAACCACCAGGAGGGGTGGATATACCCAGTCCAATGTCATGGACCGATATGTCCAGGTTAAGGGGTCGCCTAGCGGGCTTGGCAAGTCACAGGAGGAAGCGAGGGATTCCTCGGCACCGGCGACTGAGTTGACTCTGCAGGACGTTATGGCCGCCATTGACGGTATCAGATCGTCCCTTGGTAAGCAGATGGAGACCCTGGCGCATAAATTGGATACGGGGGCCATTGATGCCAATCTTATCCGCACGGACCTCGCAAAGACGAATGAGAAGGTCAAATCGTTAGATATTAAGACATCGAGTCTAATGGATGACGTCGTCGAATTACAGACAGAGATGCGGAACTTGAGGGCCTCGAATGACGCCGTCTTAAGGACTTCGAAGGGAGGGCCCGAAGGAACAATGTCCGTATAATCGGCGTTCCGGAAAAAGCGGAGGAGCAAAAAACTGATCTTTTCATTGAAAACCGAATTGTGAATCATCTACAGCCCTAGGGTCTGAGTAAGTTCTTCACTGTGGAAAGAGCACATAGAGTGCCTGGTGGAAGACCGAAAGTGGGCGCCCCGCTGAGGCCTATTATAGCACGTATTTTCAATTTCCGTGATAGAGACGATATCCTTCAGGCATCTCGAGCAAGTGGACCACTGAAGTTTGAGACTTCAACTATTAGCTTTTACCCGGACTTCACACAGGCGGTTCAAAAACAAAGACTCAGTTTTCTGGGGGTGAAAAGGAGACTGCGGGACATGGGCTATGCTATGCTTTTTCCGGCCAAGCTGAGGATTGAACGTAATGAAAGGACCTACTTCTTTGACAAACCTGAAGTGGTGGCCGACTGGTTAGACACTTTGCCAGCCCAGCAAGAGTCGGGAGGCCCATCTGATGGGGCTGATGGCGAACAAAGGGCTCAGGAATTAATATCAACTGTCTTGTCTCCGGGGTTGTAAGGGTTTCTTCAAATCGTATGGTTCTGAACCAGAGTGTAGTCTTGTGCTGTCTTTATATGGGAGTGGTTGGGTTACTGGAGGGTCTTTCTCCTCCATAGCTTTCTTTTTGTAGATGTGGGGGCGACAGGCACACTGCGAGATTGGGTGGCTTCATGGTCGTATGCAGGGGTGCAGGGTGGGGGGTGTTGTAACGGGTGTTCGGGGAGGGGAGGTGGGGGGGTGTAGTTTTTCAGTTTCGTTTTCCAGCAAGGCACTATATTGTGTGACATTTTCATGGATGTGAAGGACCTGGGGAGGGGATGGGTTTTCATACTGTTTCATGATGGAGGGTAGGTGGTTGAGGTTGATGAGTTGGAATGTGAATGGGCTGGGGGACAAGATCAAACGTGGAGTGGTGTTGCAACTCTTGAAGCGGCACTCTCCGGATGTAGCTCTACTTCAAAAAACTCATTTAGTGGGTAATACGTGTCACGCCATGAATAGAAAGGGATACCGTCTGGCGGACCATGCGGGGTTCTCGTCTGGGTGCGGGGGGGGTTGGAATTCTCCTTAAGAACTCTTTCCCATTTGAAGTAGAATCCTCGGTCCTCGGTGAGAGGGGCCGCTATGTTGCGGTTTCAGGAAGGTGGGAGGGCCGTGTGCTTTCCCTTGTGTCAGTTTATGTTCCCCCTGGCCTGCAATCTACGACTTTTGCTGATCTGGGAAGGGCTCTATTAGATCTTCCGGAAGGGCTTCTGATTCTGGGGGGGGGCTTTAATGCAGTGGTATCTGGAGAATTAGGCAGGCACCCACCTAGGGCTCTCACGGGGGTTCGGGTTGGTTGCCAGGCTTCATTGACACGATGGGTCTAGTGGACTGCTGGAGGTTGTTACATACTGCCCAACGACAATACACCTTTCACTTTGGTGCCCATGGTAGTCTATCCAGGATAGACTACCTGCTAATGCCAGCTGCACAGGCGTCCTATATTGCTGAGGTCAGACAGATGGCTCGTGGTATTTCAGATCACTCCCCACTTTGGTTTCGGTTTGAGCTAGCCTCTGGATCTGGGGGAAGGGTAGCTCCCATCAACCTGTGGTACCTTCGGAATCCCAAGACTCGTAGTTCACTGGTTAAGGCACTGGACCATTATTTTCGTGAGAATGAGGGTTCGGTCTCTTCCTCTGTATCGTTATAGGAGGCTTTTAAGACAGTGATAAGAGGTCAGGCTCTCTCTTTAATAGTCGGTGTTAAGAAACAGAAGGAAGAAGATGTAATTAGAATGGAATTGGAGATAGTTGCGTAGAAATCAGAATTAGAGCTGGAGGTTACCCCCTCCAGATTGCATGTCCTGCAATTAAAGCAGTCGGATTATAGAATGTTGGTAACGGACGGTGCAAGGGCTCTTAGTCGTGAACAACAGAGGCGTATTTATGATGTTGGTGATAAAGCTGGTAAATTGATTGCATGGTTGGATAGGAAAGACAGAGCTAGTCGTGTGGTTCCCGAAATTGAGATGGAAGACGGAACTCTGGTGACTGATCCGCAAGAAATAGTGGCAGGCTTCGCCAAACATTTTCGTTCTGTTTACTCCTCCGTGTCGGATAGACCGGAGGAAGATTCATGCTTGTTGTTGTGAGACATCGCGCTCCCATGTTTGTCTGTAGAGGACCGGGACCTCCTGGATAGTAAGATCACTGCTGATGAAGTGGCGTCGGCAATGCGCTCCCTGAATTCAGGTAAAGCGATGGGCCGATGGTCTACCTATTGAGTTATATAAGCTGCGACCAGACAGGATTGCTCCGTACTTAAGAGACATGTTTCTGGAGTCCCGGGACCGCGGTCTTCTCCCCCGTAACCAGAGATTGGCGTCGATAGTGGTAATTCATAAGGAGGGAAAACCAAGGAACAGATGTACCTCGTATCGGCCGATCTCTCTGTTGAACTCTGAGCCTAAGATTTTAGCTAAGTTGCTGGCTAATAGGCTGATAAAGGTTATTAGCGATTTGGTACACCCAGATCAATCTGGCTTTATACCACACAGGAACATGGCACTCAATCTTAGGCGTCTTCATGGGGTCCTTGCCAGGGCCTCGACGCTACGCGAACCGGCCATTTTGGCATCTTTGGATGCCACAATGGCGTTCGATACTGTGGAATGGCCGTACCTCTGGGCGGTACTAACTAAATTTGGTTTCGGTTCTGGTTTCATCAGTTGGGTGCGCCTTCTATATGCAGACCCTCTCGCCCAGATCGTAGTTAATGGTCGCGTATCGGAGCCGTTTTGTCTCAGGCGAGGTACTCATCAGGGTTGCCCTTATTTGCGTTAGCTCTCGAGCCCCTCGCGGCTTGGATCCGCTGGGAGCCCTCGATGAGGGGCATTTATTGGTCACCGCACTTCGAGGATCGTATTTCCTTATATGCAGACGATATTCTCCTGTATTTGACCTCCCCCAAGAAATCACTGATGGTACTCTGCGATGTTCTGGCCTCCTTTGGGAGGAACTCGGGCTTGGGTATTAATTGGGCGAAATCCTATGTTTACGCCCTCAGTGGCGAGATGCCGACCTTGCCCCGTAATTGTCCTATTCAAATAGCGCAGGAGGGATTTAGATATCTGGGAATCTATATTTCTATTGACCCTATGATTCGATCCGAGAGGAATCTTCTCCCTCCCTTGACTCGATTAAGGCGAGACGTTGAGGGTTGGCTAAACTTTCCATTGTCCATGCTTGGACGGGCGGCTCTGTTCAAAATGATGTTGCTTCCTCGCTTTCTGTATGCCATTGAGAACACGCTAGACAGTGTCCCGGCTAGATATTTTAGTTTAGTGGAGGATTTGCAGAGGAAATTATTACAGGAAGGTAGACCGTGTATTGCACTAGCTAAATTAAGGCTCCCATGGTATGATGGGGGCATTGCCCTCCCTGATATCAAGAGATATTATTGGGCGTCACAGTTGGCAGCCATCAACCAGGGTATGTACTGACCCGTGTTGAATCCTGGTTTCGCCATGGATAGGTGGTTATTACCTGGTGGCAATTATTATAGAGCACTATATTCTAAGTCGGTGATGAAGACCTTGATGGGTCCAACTAGAACTACAGTGCGGGTCTGGCGCAATGCTACCAGTTCTTTAGGGTGGAAAGAACGCTTAACTCTGGCCACCCCACTCTTCAGCTCTGATCGGTTTGGCAAACTGTGGAATACTAAAGGCTTTGACAAATGGGATCTTATAGGTATCTCCAAGGTCGGAGACATATGCAAGAAAGGACAGGTTAAATCATTTGCGGCCCTGCAGACAGTGTATGAATTGGGAAGGGCTGAATACTTCCGTTATGCCCAGATTAGACATGCTTTGACTTCCGTTTTCTCGGAAGGGGAAGTGATTCCGGAATCTATCCCTTTAGAGGACAGTATCTTGGATGGTCATCTGCCTGATAGCACCATATCCCTAGTGTACAAAAAATGTATTAATCATAGAGCAGACCTTTTATTGCAGTTGCGGGATCATTGGACTGGCAACGGCCTCGATGATGAGGATTGGCAGTCGGCGATCTCCTCTCCTAAGGAGGTCGCAATTCCAGTGCGATTGAGATTGGTGCAGCTCAAAATATTACATAGAGTATAGGTCACGGGTCCCCGTTTGGTTCGGATGGGACTATCGCCAAGACACCCTAGGGTATATGCTGCGCTTTATAAATGCCAATAAATAAATAAAAATAAATAAAATAAAATAAATAAATCGGAGATGGGTCTGTGCCAGAGGGGTTGTGGTCAGCTGGGGACGTTCCTCCATATCATCTGGGAATGTCTGGAAGTGTCTGAGTACTGGAGCAGAGTACATGCAGTAATGCAGGTGGTCACAGGTGTGGCCCTCTTACCAGAAGCCAGGCGTTGCTTACTTAATGTCTGGGAGCCTACTGATCATAATGTGGCACAAACCCAGTGGGTGACTCTAGGGGCCATGATTGCCAAACGGAACATTGCACAGTTGTGGGGGTCACAGAAGCCTCCTACTCTTGATCTGTGGGTTAAAAATATGGATTGGTGTATGTTCCGAGAAAAACAGTGTACTTGGCGGGGGCGACCCCGGAAATGGAGCAGGATTTGGGGCCCCTGGAATAAATATAGAGGGGATATATGTGTACCACCAGTTGCCGAGGTTCTTGATGTCCCATTTTCCCCCTGACCCCCTCACTTTATCGTGTATTTTTGATGTTCCTCTGTGTCCTCTCCCCCCTTAATGTTTCGTGCACTTGTACCATTTGAGGATATGATGCTCTACCCTCGTACAGTCTTAACTTTCCTATGTATCGTATTTGCCTTGCTTGTTTTTTCTTAAATAAAAAGAAATATATGAAAAAAAAGACAAACTTAAGACAGACTTAAGACAAAATCCTAACTTAAGTCTGTCTTAAGTTTGTCTTAAGACAAACTTAAAATAAAATCCTAACTTCTGTGAAAACCAAAAGTAGTAAGTTCATTCTGTGAATACCAAAAGTAGTAAGTTCATTCTGTGAATGCAAAAAGTAGTAAGTGCATTTTGTGAATACCAAAATAGTAGTGCGTTTAGGATTGAGTCTTAAATTCATTCCGTGAATCGGGCCCCCTATTTTTGAATGTACAAACTTCTTAAATAGCCAATAAATTCTCTACTTTCTTAAAAACTGCATATTGTCCACTATTTTACATACCTCTCATTCTACCAACTGACTACCTCAGCTACAGACATCTCTTCATTACCTACAGTCATCCCTTCAAGATGCTTTCAGTGTGGATTGTTGAGCACAGCTATGTTTTCTGGTGCAAAAGGTATGCTGAACGCAGAAGTATTGACAAAGACCTAGCTTTGCAAAATGTAGACATTAAATGGATTGGACAGAGAGGATTAAAGTGGCCTCAATTGATGCCTCTGGTTAAAACCTATGTGCATCTCCAACCTCCTGACCTCATGATTGTGCACTGTGGTGGCAATGACCTAGGCACATTGACTGGGGTAGGTCTAGAAATGCTAATGAAGGACACCTTTGCAGAATTGAAATAGCTTTTCCCCAAAACTGTCTTTGTAACATATGCCAAAGACAGAAATGGAACTGGTCCAATCAATTTTGTCCTCAGCTTGAAAAAGCTAGAAAAAATGTCAATAAAGCTGTTTCTGCTTACCTCAGAGTCCATAGGATGGGCTCCATCTATAACAACAATCTACGTTTCTATATGGATGGCATCTATAGAAGTGATGGTGTAGACTTCACTGATCAAGGCCAGCCACGTCCAGTGGAGGGAGTTGTGGTGGGGCAGAGAGGCGGGCGGGAGAGGGGCAGGGTGGTGGGTGCTAAAAACCGGAATATGGATAATTGGAGGTAAGTAAACAATTTCATTAATAAAACAAATTTCGTAGCACATGCTGCATCGCATTTTGCGGGAGCTGGCGGGAGCTGGCATTGCTTTTGAGCAAGGAGAGCTGCTCACATGCAGCTTCCCTTGCCCAAAAACAATCCTTCATAGCTTCATTGAAGTGCTTCAATGAAGCAAAGCAGAGTTTGCTATGGCAGGGCGTGAGCCCTGGGCACCCCGGGACATTGCAGGAGCAGACCCTGGTGGGTGGCCATCCCCAGGGCCACTATGGGCTCCAGGATGGGGGCAGCGCAGCCCCCCTTCCAACATTTCTAGAGCCCCAGGGAGATGGGGGTCCCTGGTCTTGAAAGTCAGTAATGGACCCCCAAATTTCAATTTTAAGTGCCCCAGGGAGGTGGTGGTCAAAGGGGCGTATGGGGGGGTTCTTTCCCCCCACTCACATAGTTTTATTTTAAAAGAGCCCGGGGAGATGGTTGTCCCTGGAGCTGCGGGGGAGACCGCTTGCCCCCCGCAGTTTATTATCAAAGCCCCAGGGAGGTGGCAGTCCCCGGTTCAGTGTATGGAGTTTGGGACCCCCACACATTTTTTGTTTTAGCCACGGGGAGGTGGCGGTCCCCGGGTCTGCAGACGGCTTCCACAGGCCCCCACAAATTATTTGCTGAGTGCCCCCAGGATCTGGCCCACCCACGCTTGATTTATTTTAATTTTCACTGCAGGAGTCGCACACCCAGTGCAAATTCGAGTTTTTTTTATTTAAAAAAAATGATGGGAGGCCCTGGGGTTCTTTATGGGAACCCCAGAGCAGGCCTAGGGGGTCACAGTGTTCCTACCCTGCCCCCTGTTCTTCTTGGTCATCCTTTTTCCACAGTTATGTTCTGACTCGGTAACAGAGTCACAAAATGGCTGCCAACACTTCCTGGTTTGGAGTGTTGTGAGCCAATCAGAGTGTAGCTCATGCCAGGGAGGGTGCGCGAACCCTCCTAGGTGCTCAGATATCGAAACTTTCTTTTTCTAGTTTCTCAGCAACTACTGAACGGATTTACACCATTTAACAAAAAGGGCTCTTTTTGAACCAAGGGCTACCTTTTTGCCAAATTTGGTGTAATTCCATTCAGCAGTTCGGGCTGTAGGTTTGTCTAAAGTTTTGCTATAGAAATTAACATGGGGAAAATGCGTTTGGGACCCTCCTTTTTTCTCAGGCCCACTTGACAAATCACCCCAAAACTTTCAAGACAGAAGCTGACCAGAGCTGGCCACTTTATTTGAATATTTCGCGAAGATTCATCAACCGGCGTAAAACTTATTGGGAAAAGAAAAAACGTGTTTCCTATGGAAACTAGGTCCTAAATATAACTACATACTGGCGCCCGGCCACTCAGGCTGCTACACCCCATCCACTTCCACTGCTCTGAGGTGTCTGTGGACTCTTGTGCCCCCAGGCTGCTGCACACTATCCATTCCCACCGCCCAGAGGTGACTTCCCGCTGCTGCGGAAAGAAGCCTCTCTGCTCACCTTCTGCCACGGCATCTGTGTAAGAATGTCCACCAGCCGGGAGGCAACCTTCTCAGGCGTTGCGTCTTGCGGTGAAGCAGAGCGCACAATTCAGAGGGGGTGTTGATCATCGGGATGGCCCGGCATCATCGCAGGTTCCACACACGTTCAGCTCTGGTGGCACTGAGTGGTGGTAGTTCCGTGTTGGGGGGACGTCAATTCATGAATCACAGCCTGTTAGATAAAAAGCAAGATAAGATTGTGCGTCATGCGTCCATCAAAGGAGAGAGGAAGAGAGAGAGAAAGAAAGAGTGAGAAGAAGACAGAGAGAAAGAGAGAAACAGTGAGAGTGAGGGGAAGAGAGAGAGAGAGAGAAAGAAAGAGTTAGAGGAAGACAGAGAGAAAGAGTGAGAGAGACAAAGAAAGAGAGAAAGAGTGAGAGAGTGGAAGAGAGAGAAAAAGAGAAAATGAGTGTGAGGAAGAGAGAAACAGAAGAAGAGTGATAGAGACAGAGAAAGAGAGAGAGAAAGAGTGAGAAAGAGATGAAGAGAGGAACAGTATAAGCGAGGAAGAGAGAGGGAAAAAGAAAGAAAGAGCGAGAAGAAGACAGAGAGAAAGAGAGAAACAATGAGAGTCAAAGGAAGAGAGATAGAAAAAGAAAGAAAATGAGAGGAAGACAGAGAGAAAGAGTGAGAGAGATGAAGAGAGAAAGAAACAGTGAGAGAGGAAGAGAGAGAGAAAGATAAAAAGAGTGTGAGAAAAAGGAAGAGAGAAACAGAGGAAGAGTGAGAGAGAGAACGAGAGAGATAAAGAGAGAGAGAGAGAGAGAGAGGAAGAGAGAGAGAAAGAGAGAAAGAGTGTGAGAGGAAGAGAAAGAGAGAAAGAGTGTGAGGGAGAGAAAGGAAGAGATGAGGAGGGACGGTGAGTGCCCACACTGTGGACAAAACACTCACAGCTCACCTTTACGCAACCACATGCCGGGACCTAATGGAGCCCTCAATCTACCTCATCTGAAACATAGTACAGAATTAGTAATGGCAGAGTATATACGATTGCCTACCTCTAAATCGCTGTGCCACCTTTGTGCATCCAGGATGCTGCCCCCATCCACTCCTGCTGCCCAGAGGTATCTGCCCACCACTGCGCACCCAGGCCTCATTGCTCACCTTTATGTGGACAGGGCACCCTCCAACTCATGCAGCCCCGCTCTTCAAGCCGACAAGTCTTACATTTGGTGCTGAGTCTTGATTTTGCCATGGCAGATGACATACTAGTGCGCCAATCATCATCGCAGGTTGCACACCTGCTCAGTCCTTGCGGTGCCACTAACTTAGTGACCAGTGAGGCCACGCACGTGGAGGTAGGCCCCCACTGTTCCATGGCTCAGGCCTACACTTCGGTCCAGCATGGCACACAAAACATGAGGTGTCCGGATCACCGGGATGGGCCATCACTGTGGCGGTATGTCTGTGCCGGCCGCAGAGCATCCCATGCAAGCAACTCTAAAATGGCGTAGAGCATGTGTGCCCATTTTTTTTATTGGTAGGGTCACGTGTCCTGTGATGCCTGTGCTGGATGGATGTGGTGTGGGTGTATATCAGCCATGAGGGAGTGGCTGTGGCATACTGACAACTAGACCTGTGACCAGCAGATCACTATAATAAAAATCTGGGCCATGTAGCATTGTTGTCCTTCTCTGTAAGTGTAAGGGGCGTGGGCTGGCCTGGCGTATGCCAGTCCTGCATGAGGCTGTGAAAAAAGACTCCGGAGCTATGGGCGTGGCTACGTCGTGAGCTGTATGAGGAAGCAACTGATGTGGGTGTCCGTGTTGTAGTGCTGCTGTCAGCCGGGTCACAAGCACCAATGTGTCACTCTGTGAGCCAAGTCCCACAACATGGCCAACATGGAAGGTACGTGGAATCACTGACCCTACATTTATCCATAGTTCCACACAAGAAAGATGGTGGACATGACACATCTGTGTGGATGTGAATGTTTATTGCACATTCAGTGGAGTGTTGCAGCTGTAGCAATACGGGACCAGGGAAAGTTCAAGTTTCCGTTTTTGGCACATGGAGGGCAGCCAATTAGAGCCAAGCTTGTTGTCGGAGTTAGGCTGCTCCAACATATGTACTTATACAATCACTCCGCCAATCCCCACGCACATATAAATTCACTATGCACTCTCCTTGCGGTACTCTAATGACCTAGTCTCCACGTGCAATACTTTTACCATGACCGAAACAAAGTAACATAACCAAAGTTTTCCCCCACTGTCAAAGGTAAGATGGTTGCATACGCTGTCCAGAGCACAACGTAATGTGGTATGACCCAGGGGCAGTATGTTGCATACATAATGAACACACAGACACAGATAAATAATGGAACTGGGTATGGGCACGTGCGCTCGACTCCTTTTTATTACTAGGGTCACATGTCCAGTGATGTCTGTCCTGGATGCGTGTGAGGTGAATGTAAGCCAGCCCTCTGGGAATGGTTGGTGCTGGCAACAAGTACAACAGTAATCATTGGATCAGACACAGAGATTTAATCATAAAGGGTCCATGAGTTGTGCTGCACTGAGGTAGGAACATCAGAAGTTCAGCGTGTTGGTAGCCAGCGATGATTCGTGGTCCGGGTGGGCCGCACAGGGAGCAATTTCTCTTGCCTACTGGACTGGGTAATCTGCAATGAAATACATTGTCGAAATATGTAGGTTACATGACGTTATAGTTCAAATTGTGAGCTCTGCTGTCCGCAGTGTAGACTGCCATTCAGTGTTTGTTTGGACTTGCAAGATGAATTTGTTCATTGTAGTAAAGCTATAACTGATATAAAACAAGTTCTTGAAGCAAGGATACTAAAAGGATATTGTGTAGGTTTGAGGGACTTTATACTTAGTTACCTACTGCACTCTGCACTTAATGAATGAAGACTCAATTTTAATTGTGAGCTCTGATGTCCGCAGTGTAGGCAGCGGTCAGCAAGGGCCCACAGCCAGGTGGCATTGAGTTAAGCTGCAAAGTTATTGGCAATTCAGCGTGTGTGTAACAGCCATGATAAGTGGTGCACTGAGTTAGTGGCACCTGAAGCAACCAGTGTGTGTGCAGCCTGCAATGATGCTTGGTCCGGGCAGGCCGCACTGGTAGCAATGTCTTTTGCCTACTGAATTCTGCCTCAATAAGGCTAAGTGGCGATGACTTGTGGTGCATTGAGTTAGTGGCACCTGAAGCACTCAGCGTGTGCGCATCCTGCAAGGATTCATGGTCTGGGCAGGCCGCACTGGGAGCAAAGTCTTTTGCCTAATGAATTCTGCCTTATTAAGTCCACGTAGCGATGTCTTATGGTGCACTGAGTTAGTGGTGCCTCTGGCGCTCAGCGTGCGCGCACCCTGTGATGATGCGTGGTCTGGGCGGGTCACACTTGTAGCAATGTCTTTTGTCTAATGAATTCTGCTTTAATAAGGCCACGTGGCGATGACTTATGGTGCACTGAATTAGTGGTACCTCTGGCTCTCAGTGTCTGTGCACTCTGCGATGATGCGTGGTCCTGTCCGGCCGCACTGGGAGCAATGTCTTTTGTCTAATTAATTCTGCCTTAATAAGGTCACATGGCGATGACATGATGCAGTGAGTTAGTGGTACCTGAAGCACTCAGCGTGTGCACACCCTGCGATGATGCATGGTCCGGGTGGGTCGCACTGGGAGCAATGTCTTTTGCCTAATGAATTCTGCCTTATTAAGTCCACGTGGGAAGGACTTATGGTGCACTAACTTAGTGGTACCTCTGGCACTCAGCGTGTGCGCACCCTGTGATGATGCGTGGTCAGGGTGGGCCGCACTGGGAGCAATGTCTTTTGCTTAATGAATTCTGCCTTATTAAGTCCACGTGGCCATGACTTATGGTGCACTGAGTTAGTGGTATCTCTGGCACTCAGCGTCTGTGCACCCTGCGATGATGCGTGATCCTGGTGGGCCTCCCTGGGAGCAATGTCTTTTGTCTAATTAATTCTACCTTAATAAGGCCACGTGACGATGACTTATGATGCAGTGAGTTAGTGGCACCTGAAGCACTGAGCATGTGTGCACCCTGCGACGAAGCGTGGCCCGGGTGGGCCGAACTGGGACAAATGTCTTTTGCCTACTGAATTCAGCCTTAATAAGTCCATGTGGCAATGACTTATGGTGCAGTGAGTTAGTGGCACCTGAAGCACTGAGCGTGTGCGCACCCTGCGATGATGCATGGTCCGGGCAGGCTGCACTGGGAGCAATGTCTGTCGCCTACTGGACTGCATCATCTGTAACCGTCACTCCATCTGAATTGTGAGCCCTGCTGTCCGCAGTGTAGATCGAAGGCAGTAGTCTGTACAGACATAAGTCTGTGGTGATGTGCCGCTGGGTTCACAGGGGGCTTGTGATGAGGAGTCCTGTGGTCATGGCAGCAGCCATGTGGCAGGGTGAGGGCTGCTGCTCTGGCAGACGCTCTGGCCTTCCCACAAGTGAACTACGCCCAGAGCTCCAGCCTATTTATTCATACTCCTATGCTAGAGTGGCGTACATTGGACCAGCCCACTTCACTTTCGCTTCCAGGGAGGGACAACACAGCTACTTGACCAAGATATTCCCCACTACCTGTGGTAACACGGTTGTGTCTATTGTCCACAACACTAAAAGCACCATGTGTATATGTCCACATGGAGAGGTTTGTGCTCAGCATAGTGAGGTCTGTCCATTACATCATTGCTTCAATTGGTATTGGGAGCATTGTCTTTTTTTCTAATGAATTCTGCCTTAATAAAGCCATGTGGTGATGACTTATGGTGCACTGAGTTAGTGGTACCTCTGGCGCTCAGCGTGTATGCACCCTGCGATGATGCATGGTCCAGGCAGGCCAAAATGGGAGCAATGTATTTTGCCTACTGAATTCTGCCTTATTAAGTCCGTGTGGCGATGACTTATGGTGCAGTGAGTTAGTGGCACCTGAAGCACTCAGCGTGTGCGCACCCTGCGATGATGCGTGGACCGGGCAGGCCGCACTGGGAGCAATGTATTTTGCCTAATGAATTCTGCCTATTAAGTCCACGTTGCGATGACTTATGGTGCACTGAGTTAGTGGTACCTCTGGCGCTCAGCATCTGTGCACTCTGTGATGATGCGTGGTCCTAGCGGGCCACACTGGGAGCAATGTCTTTTGTCTAATTAATTCTGCCTTATAAGGTCACATGGCAATGACTTATGATGCAGTGAGTTAGTGGTACCTGAAGCACTGAACATGTGCGCACCCTGCAATAAATGTGGCCCAGGCGGGCCGCACTGGGACAAATGTCTTTTGCCTACTAAATTCTTCCTAAATAAATCCATGTGGTGATGACGTATGGTGCCGTGAGTTAGTGGCCCCTGAAGCTCTCAGCGTGTGCACACCCTGCGATGTTGCGTGGTCCGGGCAGTCTGCACTGGGAGCAATGTCTGTTGCCTACTGGACTGCGTCATCTGCAACCGCCGCTCCATCTGAATTGTGAGCCCTGCTGTCCACAGTGCAGATCAAAGGCAGTAGTCTGAACAGACATAAGTCTGTGGTGCTTTGTCGCTGGGTTCGCAGGGGGCTTGTGTGAAGGTGGCCCGCGGTCATGACAGCAGCCACGTGGCAGGGTGAGGGCTGCCGCTCTGGCAATTGCTTTGGCCTTCCCACAAGTGAACTACGCCCAGAGCCCCAGCCTATTCATTCATACTCCTATGCTGGAGTGGTGTACGTTGGACCAGCCACTCCACTTCCGCTTCCAGGGGGGGACAACACAGCTACGTGACCAAGATCTTTCCCACTACCTGAGGTAACATGGTTGCGTCTATTGTCCACAAAACTACAAGCACCAGCAGTATATGTCCACATGGAGAGGTTTGTGCTCCGCATAGTGAGGTCTGTCCAGCACATCACTGCTACACTTTGTATTGTGTGCATTATTATTGATGGGTGACTTGCATCCTTCACACATACTTGGTTGCCACATCTGCCAACATTCAGCTATTGTGTGGCTGAGGGACCATGCCGTTTTTGGAAGGTCTGCTGTCCTGTTCTGCGCTGCCTCTGTGGTAGTAGGGAGGGGGGTGGTCCGGGGGGGAGGTCCTGAGGGTAGTGGCAGTGGTTGTTGTAGCTTCCTTGGGTGTTAGAGCTGCATGATCAGTAACTCTATGACATGTGTTGGTCTTCAGATGTGATTCTGGTCTGGACTCCCTTTCACACTGTAGGTAGTCGTCCTGGTTTACACCAGTAAAGGGCAAATGTTAGATTCCTACTGCTAACGTAGTGTATTGCCTGTTTTTGGAACGCACCCTAGATTTGGCTGCTCGTTGAAAATATCGGGAAGTGGTGTTTTTGTGCTATTTTTGCACGGGAACACCTACTCTGCATATTATTACCGTTAGTTGTTGCTCTCATTTATGGCTTTTTTTTGCACAAGCTATTGCTGGAAAACTGAGGATATTGGCTGTTTTCACTAGGTTGAGAATGGAATGATAATTTAAAATCACTGAAAAAACCACAGGTTTAATGAACATTACAATTAGAAATTAGCATTTAATTTTTTTTTAAATTCACTGAAAAAAACATAGGTTTCAGGGACGTTGTAGTTAGAAATTAGCATTTAAAAACCCTTAGAAATTCACCGGAAAAACCATAGGCTTCAGGGACGTTATAGTTAGTTGGACATTTTACTCGTACAAAACCATAGAAATTCGGCCGTTATAGTTAGTTGAGCTAACTATAACTCGTGCCCCCGCAATGCACGGCTCATGACGTCACATAGTACATCATTCATGACATGGTCAGTGACATCACTGATGACATCTAAAATAACATCACTGATGACATCATTGATGACATCATCCACATGAAAATCTGATGCACCTCCTCACACCATAATAAGACCTTTGATACACCCACTCTAAAATACAGACTACAATTTTCGAAACAATAGAGATGTCACGATTCTCTCCCTGTGCTCTCATACCCACCACCAGGGGGCCAAATAGTAGGAACAGTCTTCTAATAAGCTTCCAGACCCTCCCCTGCATGCATATCCTGACTTTCAGCCATTTCGACACTTATTGGGAATTGACATCCATTCCCAATCCATGCCTGGTTTTGTGAAAGCCAGCCTGCTTATACTTGAAGCCAGCCTACTCATGCCTGAAACTCCATTACTCAGAATTCCCTGCTCACTGCTTTGCCTCCACCCCTGAAGGCCAAGGATGGGTGGAGGAATACAGCTCACATGTGGCTGGTTGCTGCTAGCCTGCTCACACCTGATGCATGTGATTACTGAGAGCTCTTTTAAGCCCCAGCTCCCTTCAGCCCAGTTTTGGTCATTGTAGCTGTTTGCCGGTGAGACCGATCCTTGTTTCCAGTGCTCCCTGAGCTTTTGCTATTATTTCCATTGTTTCCTGAGCTTTAGTTATGCTTTAGTCCTGAGCTTTAGTTATGCCTTGTTCCTGACCTGCTGCTGTTCTTTGTTCCTGAATTAGCACTGCCTGCAGTGCTACCTTGGCCCCTGAGCCTTAGTAGTTTTTAGTAGTCCTTGTTCCTGAACTGCAGCAGTTTCCCTTCTTCTGAATTAGCACTGCTTGCAGTGCTACCCTGTTTCCTGAGTTCCTGAGCTATAGCTATTCCTTGTACCTTAATTAGCACTACCTGCAGTCCTCTTGTTTCCTGAGTTCCTGAGCTATAGCTATTCCTTGTACCTTAATTAGCACTACCTGCAGTCCTCTTGTTTCCTGAGTTCCTGAGCTATAGTTATTCTTTGTTCCTGTTCCTGGGCTTCAGCTACTTCTTTTTCCTGATTTGCATGTATATGTGTGGAGTGGATTACAGTGGATATATATATATATATATATATATATATATATATATATATATATATATATATATATATATATATATATATATATATATATATATATATATATATATATATATATATATATATATATATATATATATATATATATATATATATATATATATATATATATATATATATATATTTTTTATTACTTTTTTGGGATATTTATATGAATTAAGATGGATCTCAGTGTATGTGATTTTAACAGTTTTATATTTTACTTACTCACTATGTTTGTTTGAAATTGGCAGTATTGAAATTCACACACTGATTACTACGTTACAAAATGGCCACCAATTGTTTAGCCTGTGTAGTAAAATGTTAGTGCATCATTTATGTCAAGGACAAATCATGTTACATGCTTTTGTGTGAAATACTGCCAAGCCGGCACAGGGTAACTGACATCAAAAAAGCCGCAAGACGAAACACGTCTGTCAGGAGTGGAGTCTGCACTAATAAAGTATTGGATACTTTAATCATCTGCTCCGTGTGTGCTTTCCCATTGGGACCGAAGCTTATATATATATACTATATATATATATATATATATATATATATATACCTTTACCCATTCCTGCAGTGTATCATGGTTGCTTGCTGTGTAGAATTCTGCCGAGTCAAATATGACACCTAGGCCACTATATTACACAAATTGCATGCAAGACAATATAGCAAGTCAGATTGGTGTGTTATACCATGTGAAAGGCAAATTCCAGGATTATTTGTAATATATAACAAAACATTACCTGGTCAGTGATGGGGCACTAACTGATGACTGGAGGGAATGCAGCTACCCTGGAGACATGGTATAATTGAATCAGCAGTGGTGTCAAGTAGCTAATGTAACATCAGTATAGGCACAAACCAGAAAATCAATTTAATATGTCAAATGGGCCCTTACCTGCACTCACTCTTTCAGGCAGGGCAAGACAGCAAGCTGCCTATCTGTGTTGCATTGTGTCATTATACAAATAGGCCCCCTTGCTTATATAGAGGTTGTGTGAACAATGTAAAAGTATTGCCATGTGAAAGGCAACAATACTGCAACATGGCCTCATTTACTTGTAGTATCATATGTTCCACCTATCTCTGTGTACTTGAAAGTGTCTCTTTCCAGAGGGGCAAACATCACCTCCTAATGAGCAGCCTGTCCTTGATTACCAAACTGTTGCTGATGCCACCCTGCCTCACAGGGATGAGGACACCTTCCAATCACTCCTGGGCTCTATTGAATTTTCTCCTACAGTCTAGACAAGGGAATATGACATAGTAGGGTCTCCAGAACAACTATCACCCAAAGCACTTGGCCTATCTAGCTGTTCAATACCAGTTGAGGACTCTGTGGACCCTCAAGTCGAATTTTAATGACGAGTGGTAGGAGTCAAGCAACAAATGGTTGATGAGGTGCAGGTGGGGGTAGAGACCATTGTGGGCACCCTAGAAGGAGTCCGCAGGTGTCTGAGCCCTAATAAGGGTATAACAATAGCTATTACTGATATCTTGTCTTGGCTCCATGGGATTGCATACTCCCTAGCTGACATCGCTGTTGTCACGATGCAGAGGGCCCCAAAGCCCTTTACTTCAGACACCAGTGAAATTGTCATGCCACTGGGGAGCGTCCTTAACATTATGGAATCACTGGGGTGCAAATTGTACTCCTATATGACAGTGAAGGGTGGCCTCAATCGCAACCTCGTTGCTGTGTTGGTAAGCCACCAGACCCTTGCCAGTGATTTCCAGGCTGCTTTACTGACAATGATAAATGCTAATGGGGACAGGGGAGCCACATCCCCTACCTCTGATGTGTGTGTGCCTCGAAGTCCTCCCATTCAATCATCACCAGCGTCATGGAAGGCGCAACACCCATTAGAGGAGGAAGATGTGGACTACACCAGTTTCTGTTGGCAAACTGCCAGATAACATTTGCCAGTGCCTCTAAGCCAGTTCCCTAGTGGTCCTGTGTTTAATATCATGCCACCTCCTTTGTCCTCCAGTACTGTACTTTTTGTTTGTGTACCTGTTCATCTTTTCCACTTCAAAAAGCCTATTTCCCCAAATGGTAATTTGTATCGCCTCACTGAAACGCTCCTCACCTCCACATGTTGTATGACATGTCTCCCAAATGGACTCTGTCTGGTCATCATGAGCTTCCAAAAACTGTTGTTATTGTCCAAAAATCTACGATTAGACTTACAATCAACATTGTGAGGGACCTTCAATCTTGTTTAAAATATACTCATAAATAAAAAAAATTGGAAAATCCATAATGAGTATTGTATTTTTTGGGCCGAAAGGACTACATATACCTTTATATCAGTGTACAATCCTAACCCACTTGTTTGCATTTCTAGAAAAGTGATCTAAAGTCAATTGCACATTCTGTCTTTGCATAAGCACCAACATCAAGGACAACCACTGCAATGGTACGATAAGCAATCTGTTGTCAGAGTGTAATAGTGAGCTGCAGTCACTTGACTTACACACAGTGAGCATCTGCTTCTAATCATACAAAGGCTTGCCACTTAGGAATGGGATGTGTGAGGCATGTTAGGCCATATCACTGTTCTTCTCATCGACATATATGAACATGACAACTATATAATCCTAATATATTGACCTCACTGATCACACTGAAGAGATTCTATAGTACATTAATCTGCATGGCTGTATCCATAATAGGCAGATACTCATGGCCATATTCCTCATGAATTAGCATCATCCCTGTGCCACACAAGAATGCACCGTGCCAACCCAATACCTTGAATGTCAGTAACCAAGAAATTCAAGGGCTCCATGTCGGGGACCTGTGTCAACTGATAAATGTTCAAAAATGCTACACTGAAATAAGTAGGGTGATATGTTCCTCTGCCCCTGAGAGGTCAAATATGTGTTGAGTGAGTGCAACCGCACATTACATCTATTGCCCATTGTTCATACATTTTGTGTATAAGTGTCAGACCATGGAACCAGAAATAATGCAGCTCTTCTCCAGGGGAAGAGCAAATGGGAGATAAATTGGCATGAAACTTTGAAAGTAGTTGATCAAAGTGAGCTGCATGATATTGAACACTTAGCAAGTAGTCAATGATGATGGACATTCTCCAGTCAGGTGTGAATACATTCACAATTATTCGCCTGTCAACAACAATGAACCCTTACACAATGGTGCAATCACTGCAATGGTGTGTGCGGTATTGCAGTACACAAGTGTGTGTTCCAGTGCAGCCAGGGAGCAGCAATATCTAGTGACAAAACTATCCTAACTATAATTGCCCTATCACGTTCACACAATGTGCAACAATAGTAGACTACCTGTGTTGAGCTGTGTATAAAATCATAAACTGAGCCCCACTAACAGTATCCACTGTATGGAAAAGGGTCCATACATTACTCAAATGTGAGGTAGACTAACAGTTGTCAATAGGCCTCTGTCAAAGCTACATATTCCTAAGGGTGGGTGGAGTTTGTGGAGTTCTACTACACGGAATTCTGCAGAGGTAACTTAAAACAACACAGTCAGAAATACTGATTCAAAAATGCATTGTATTCATAGCCCAGCTACACCCCCCTTCTGTGCTCACCCACTGAAAAGCACTCACAGAGCCTCCCCAAAGCAGCACAAATATCAGCAACTTTTGTGACACTGTCCTAGACCAGGGTACTCACAGTCACCCCATACTACACGCTGTTTCTCCATCATCCTCAGCACTTCCTATGGACTATGCTGCACAGTAGGCCCGAGAGCAGCCCTCTCCCATCCAGTCCATGCCCAGGGGCCGTGCCACGGCACTGGTGCCCTTGCTCCTCCTGGAGGGTAGCTGCCCTATATCCTCCACTGTCCAGAAGATCAGCGATGCCTCCGGACTGGAGTCGGCGCTTCACAAGCAGTGGGTCCTCCTCACTCCTCAGCCTGCCCCAAGGTGCCTCAGAAGCCATTGGCCACACTGGAGATGTTAGTTTTTCCATGAGAGGGGGGGGGGGGGGGGGGCAAGCAAAATGGTGGTTGTGCATGCGCTCTAAGGCCGCAGAGTCAGACCTTATGTTGGGAGACAGTGAGGCTGACCTGAAAGGCTCAGTGCGGAAGTGACTAGCAGAGGATCATGTTGGAACGGACTGGGGAGTGCAATCATGGCGGGAAACAACCTTTACAATGCAACTTTTACAACGCACTACCATTACAACAAAACTTTTACAACGCAACATCCATTACAACGCATGACACTACAACGCATACCACTACAACGCATGTCATTACAATGCAGTCATTAGAACCCATACCATTACAACGCATACCATTACAACGCATAGTACACTTACACTAGCCAACACTTACCCTACTGTTGCACCCCCTGGACTTAGAATAGTAAATTTTACCCCTACACTATCCATCACTCACCCTACTGTTGCACCCCCTGGAGTTAGAATAGTAAATTTTACCCCTACACTATCCATCACTCACCCTACTGTTGCACCCCCTGGAGTTAGAATAGTAATTTTTACCCCTACACTATCCAACACTGACCCTACTGTTGCACCCCCTGGAGTTAGAATAGTAAATGTTACCCCTACACTAGCCAATACTTACCATATATGCTATGTAATGGTATGCGTTGTAATGGTATGCGTTGTAAAGGTAGTATGCGTTGCAATGGAATGCGTTGTAATGGTAGTTTCGTGAAATGCGTTGTTCTGGCATGCGTTGTGTTGGAATGCGTTGTGAAAGTTTCGTTGTAATGGCATGCGCTGTAAAAGTATGCGTTGTAGTGAATACATCCATCATGTTAAAAAGCTCAGCTCTGCTGAAGCATAGACAGAGTTTTCTGCCAAAATTCATGCTGATTGGAATGGAACGGACAGAGAACTTTGCTGGCAGAGCAGACTTTGCCACCGATTCCCATGCTTACATATACATTCATTGAGCTCAGGTCAATTGCTACATTATGTACTCAACTCAACTTACACAATGGTAACAACTTTTATGTATGAACTAATGAAAGTAGATTTTTTAATGTATCAAAGCTATTACTACACCTACCTTGCCTACACTAACTAACCTAACACTAGCCTAAACTATCTTAAGTGCTATTTACGCATGACAAGTTAAAGATCAATCCCCTACCGACTGTAATATACATAGATCGGTACAATACAAACAGCAACTACATCCTAAACATATACTACCTATACATTTATTCCTAAATAAATATATATTTTTCTGCATTTATAGGCTTTTAAATTTGTTTTCTATTTTTTTAATACACAGACATCACCAACTTAAAAATGACTATTATAAAAACCAACTTAAACACTACTACCTACTGAAATATTTATCAACTAACACTTAACAACACTATACCTATGCTTAACCCTAACTTGCACTGTGATAAATAACGATAACACATTTAACTACAAATATAATGTGGAGAGTCAGTTGCAAGAGGCAGAGCGTTTCTAATTTGACCAGCAATCTGTCCTATGGCCTTCTGGATGGTAAGAAGGATTTATCTAATGTTGGCCTGCTCCCTTTCTATGCCAGGCATCCTTTGGTTCAGCTTCCTTATTTGTCACACCATTGGATAATGGTAAGTTGATGATGTGTGGTGGGGGTGGAACATGTGACACACGTGAGGGTCCTGCTGCGGCCGGTGTACAGGTTTGTGACTGCGGTCTGGCACTGCTCCGACTCCTCCAGGTTGCACTACCATTTGCCTACTGGTAGATGGCAGCCATCCTCCTAAAGGCCTTTGTGACCTTCTTGACATGCTTGTCTTCTGTTGCATCTGGTCTCATATGTTCTTGGCATATCTGGTGTAATGTTATCTAGGGAGTAAAACTAAACACATCAAGCTGCAAATGTACATGATGTTTCAAAAAGGCAGCTGACATTATCATGCGAACATAAGTGCAAGTCCAGACCAACATTAAAAGTTGAGTTAGAGATATGGACAATACATCATGTGAAACTGACTCAAATCATGTCAGTGTTGGTGTACAATATGTAAAGATAGTCACAATGTGGTAACAAGCACATTACTAATAACAGTGACTCTCAATTCTGACGATATGTCAATAGGTGATTTCAGACATGGTCCAGATATGTACCCTTTTGGTGTTGATCTAGCATCATGCAAGGGGGGCAAATTTGGTCACCAACATATGTGAGCAGTGATAAGGTAAGCAAGTACAGCTAGTGTGCTACTACAGTGCATTACTCATCTGGAGTTACACAGGGCAGTACACATTGCTGAGTTGACTTACTCTCTATTACAAAAGATGAGCACCCCGATAGATCAGCAGGGGAGGCACTCCAGTTGACACAGATGTCCTTACATGCTGAGACTTCATCACGCACCAGTCTGACATCTCGTGAGGGGTGTCCAAATTGTGACCAAGACGGGGTCCTTCATTATCTCCCATCAGGTAATGGGGTTGGATTGTCCCTTGGGGGAATTCTTGACTCTACACCTACACACACTTTAGGTACATTAGAGTAGGGTTCGCATAGTAGGAGTATGTACAATTGCTGCCTTGTTTTATATGCCTGCATGTATATATTGTATTAGCACCATGGTAGAACTATATCCACTATTCACGTTTTTGGTGCTTATTCACTTGTATCTGCTTCTGTCTATTAATCATTGCATCACATGTATGTTATACAAGAATAAAATTGGTTCAATAAATATATTGAAGATGTCCCACTGTGTATTCTCTGTATACCTCTCTGAGAATAAGTGAGCACGGGTGACTGAACGAAAGGTTCTGTACTGTTACTACGATTCCTGAGGGGTCAGAGCTGTCATGTTCGGCGGTTGCCAGAAACCATTTGCTCCCTAGTAAGGCTACGGGGTTTATGGTGGCACTGTGATCTAGCTGGACTAAAGGCCGTCATATCCTGCAGGGGTGTCTGGAATCCGTCTAGGCACGAAAGCCCTTAGGTTTATGTTGTCCAATAAAATGTACAGATACTACGGATTAGTAGGGATTACACAATAGTGGTTGTCTCCCTCATGCAAGGCTTTGATGTTGAACACTTCCTCAATTTTGTCTCAAGCAATACATTGAAATCTGACCTTAAGCAACTGGTTTACAGTTGTAACAATACCATGATTACTTTAATATCTTCACTTTTATGTACACTCATTTTTGCTGGGCTGTGTTTAGCTAAATTCTCAACATCTAGCTAACGGACCTTGATTGCTACTGATGGAGCAAGGCTACGCATGTAAAGCGACTTGCTTGTATTCAGCCCTCTCGAAAATAATACTAATGTACTAACATGTTTTGTCATATTAATATTGTATTTCATGACATTTTTAGTATCATGGGGAAGCTCGACAATGTGCTTTTACTAACTGTAATCCGCTTGCATTAAAATGGCTGCTGCTACGCAGGATTTTCTACTGCGCATGCGTCTGTCACACTCACGTGACATGACGTAATATTTCGCTTGGTGGGAAACTTTTGCTTCTGCGAACTAGAACCAAGATGGCTGTTCTGTGTCATAACGTGCAAGAAGCTTGCATCGCTGCTTTTGCTAAGCTGTTTGTTTTGCCTAATCCTTTATGCAATAGTTAAAATAAAATAATGGGAATGGAATAGAGATAAGTGGTATACAGTGCATTCATTTATTTCTGTGTTCTAAAACTGTTTCTCTTCTATTTTCGCATATATCACATTTGGGCCTGAAATATACTTCTGAACTCCATCTTTGGAGGAGCTGAGCCTGCATAAAGAAACTCAAGCTATTGAAGCCATGGCATTGAACCAGTGCCAGCATCAGACATGAACTGTTAAAACTGTGAGAAACATGAACTCCTAACACTGCCAGAGGAAGCTGAATTGTATAATTTGTTAAAACATTGTATGTTTGATACATTCACTGCCAGGTGGAATAAAAGTGCATGGGAAGATAAAGTTATTGGAGGGACTGAATGACAGTTACCTCATATTAATATTGTGTGAGTACCTCTCCTCGTCTTTTGACCAATAAAATTGTGGGATTCACACATTTGCAACATTGGAGCGTGGTACACTGACCTGGAAAATAGTATAACTAAGGTGGGCTTAGCTAGTCAGATTGTCCGACTTGTCCGAATAGCTGACCTGTCACTGACCCACCACACTCAATAGGCAATCGAGAGCAGAGATGCTGGCGGAGCACTCTGTCAGAAGATTTGATAACCCAAACGGGGTTCTGTAAAGGAGTTCGATAAACCAATCGGGGTTCGACTGTTAGAAGCAGAGAGGGTTTACAACGCTGGAGTTTGAACTTTAGCTGTGGTGCCGGTCTTAGCCTGTGGTGCTCTTGTCCTGATTCAATTTGGTCCGTACCTGTCCTGATTGCTGGTCTGCACCTGTTCTTACCTGCTGGCATCTGCACTTTAGGATTTCTTATCCTTTATCCCTGCCCGTGGCCAGGGTTGGTCTTCACACCATTCTTGGTAACTGAATGTGTGGGTTTGTGATTGTACTGTTTTTTCTTTTTTTTCTATCCACCCTATGTTTAAATGCTTAACGATTATTTCTTTCCAATTTATTGCATATCATGTATCAATCTTCATCTTTATAACTGAATGAGCAATTATTGATTTAATATGGTTTCAGACATATAAGATTTTCATAGATAAAGAGTTAAAACTTTTCACGAGTGTGTGGATATTCAATGAGTCCAAACGTTATTTATTGCCTATTATGATAACACCCTTGATTTCTTAGGACTTTAGGTACCGGTGACTAGGATTGGTAAGTCAAATGGTATAGGTCCCGAATGGTTAAACAAAATTGATTCAATGTAAGTTTACCTGTTCAACGTGTATATAGTTTTATGGGCCCAGGTGAGTATGGTAAAATGAGCAGGTGAGCCCACGCTCTATCAGTTAATTTGCTGGCAGCAGTATGGTTAGGGTTTAGTTAAGACAGGTAGTTAGTTGGTTTAATTGAATTGTATTTGTGTATTTGAAATGATATTGATTTTTATGTATTCCCAAACTTGTCAGTACCTGTAATATGTTTGTTTTGGAATCCCCGGGGTAGAATAGCGGGTGGTAAATGGAAGCCACACTGCAGTGAGGTCACTTGTCTGTGGAAGAAAGTGCATGGTTCGGTAAGACCGGAAGCACTATTTTAGAGACTTTCTGTATAAATTTGTAAATAATTGATAGCAAAGAGTTCGCTAGTGAAACTTTAGTGCGACATCACCTAGAAAGGGTCACACTGAAGAAGTAACAGGTTCTTCTGAGCTTGATTGACAGCAAAGGGGTTCGTTGGTGAAACTTTGACCTTATATCACCTAGAAAGGGCAAGCCCAGGAGAGTAACAGGTTCTCCGATGCTTGCGTGAAAAGTAGACGGAAGGGATCTACTTGTAGTGCATGAAGAGTAAACGGAAGGGAGTTACTCGCAGTGAATGCAAATCATTCTTTCATTTGAATTAGTCACTCAGGCACAGTGGCGAATGCTTTTACGTCGTTAAATAATGAAAAGAAACCTAACAGAAAGTTTGAAGAAATTGAGTTGGGTTGAAATGTGAAAGTTGGCATCTGTTCCATTAATTGGTGATGATATAAAATATCATCAAAGAGGGGATTGATGGAGCAAGGCTACGCATGTAAAGTGACTTGCTTGTATTCAGCCCTCTCGAAAATAATATTAATGTACTAACTAACATGTTTTGTCATATTAATATTGCATTTCATGAAATTTTTAGTATCATGGGGAAGCTCGAAAATGTGCTTTTACTAACTGTAATCCGCTTGCATTAAAATGACTGCTGCTACGCGGGATTTTCTACTGCGCATGCGTCTGTCACACTCACGTGACATGACGTATTATTTCACTTGGTGGGAAACTTTTGCTTCTGCGAACTAGAACCAAGATGTGTCATAACGTGCAAGAAGCTTGCATCGCTGCTTTTGCTAAGCTGTTTGTTTTGCCTAATCCTTAATGCAATAGTTAAAATACAATAATGGGAATAGAATAGAGATACGTGGTATACAGTGCATTCATTTATTTCTGTGTTCTAAAACTGTTTCTCTACTATTCTCGCATATATAGCATTTAGTCCTGAAATATACTTCTGAACTCCATCTTTGGAGGAGCTGCGCCTCCGCAAAGAAACTCAAGCTATTGAAGCCATGGCATTAAACCAGTGCCAGCATCAGACATGAACTGTTAAAACTATGAGAAACATGAACAACTAACCCTGCCAGAGGAAGCTGAATTGTATAATTTGTTAAAACATTGTATGTTTGATACATTCACTGCCAGGTGGAAAAAAGTGCATGGGAAGATAAAGTTATGGGAGGGACTCAATAACAGTTACCTCATATTAATATGATGTGATGACCTCTCCTCGTCTTCTGACCAATAAAATTGTGGGAGTCACACATTTGCAACATTGGAGGGTGGTACACTGACCTGGAAAATAGTATAACTAGGGTGGGCATAGCTAGTTAGATTGTCCGACTTGTCCAAATAGCTGACCTGTCACTGACCCAACGCACTCAATAGGCGATCGAGAGCAGAGGTGGTGGCAAGGCATTCTGTCAGAAGATTCCATAACCCAATCGGGCTTCTGGAAAGAAGTTCGATAACCCAATGGGGGTTCGACTGTTAGCTGCAGAGAGGGTTTAATACGCTGGAGTTTGAACTTTAGCTGTGGTGCCGGTCTTAGCCTGTGGTGGTTCTGTCCTGATTCAATTTGGTCCGTACCTGTCCTGATTGCTGGTCTGCACCTGCTCTTACCTGCTGGCACCTGCACTTTGGGATTTCTTATCCTTTATCCCAGCCCGTGGCCAGGGTTGGTCTTCACACCATTCTAGGTAACTATAAAGTGTGGGTTTGTCATTGTACTGTTTTTCTTTTTTTTCTATCCAGCCTATGTTTAAATGCTTAACGATTATTTCTTTCCAAATTATTGCATATCATGTATCAATCTTCATCTTTCTAACTGAATGAGCAATTATTTATCTAATATGGTTTCAGACATTAAAATTTACATAGATAAAGAGTTAAAAATTTTCACGAGTCTGTGGATATTCAATGAGTGCGAATGTTATTTATTGCCTATTATGATAACACCCTTGATTTCTTAGGACTTTAGGTAACGGTGAATAGGATTGGTAAGTCAAATGGTATAGGTCCCGAATGGTTAAACAAAATTGATTGAGTGTAAGTTTACCTGTTAAACGTGTTTATATTTTTATGGGCCCAGGTGAGTATGGTAAAACGAGCAGGTGAGCCCGCGCTCTATCAGTTAATTTGCTGGCAGCAGTATGGCTCGGGTTTAGTTAAGATAGGTAGTTAGTTGTAGTTAGTTGGTTTAATTGAATTGTATTTGTGTATTTGAAATTATATTGATTTTTATGTATTCCCAAACGTGTTTGTTCCTGTTATTTGTTTGTATTGGAATCCCTGGGGAGCAGAATAGCGGGTGGTAAATTGAAGCCATACTGCAGTGAGGTCACTTGTCTGTGGAAGAAAGTGCATGGTTAGGTAAAACCGGAAGCACTATTTTAGAGTCTTTCTGTATAAATGTGTGAATAATTGATAGCAAAGAGTTCGCTAGTGAAACTTTAGTGCGATATCACCTAGAAAGGGTCACACTGAAGAAGTAACAGGTTCTTCTGAGCTTGATTGTCAGCAAAGGGGTTTGTTGGTGAAACTTTGGCCTTATATCACCTAGAAAGGGTAAGCCCAAGGGAGTAACAGGTTTTCCGATGCTTGCGTGAAAAGTAGACGGAAGGGATCTACTTGTAGTGTATGAAGAGTAAACGGAAGGGAGTTACTCGCAGTGAATGCAAATCATTCTTTCCTTTGAATTAGTCACTCAGGCACAGTGGCGAATGCTTTTACGTCGTTAAATAATGAAAAGAAACCCAACAGAAAGTTTGAAGAAATTGAGTTGGGTTGAAATGTGAAAGTTGGCATCTGTTCCATTAATTGGTGATGATATAAAATATCATCAAAGAGGGGATTGATGGAGCAAGGCTACGCATGTAAAGTGACTTGCTTGTATTCAGCCCTCTCGAAAATAATATTAATGTACTAACTAACATGTTTTGTCATATTAATATTGCATTTCATGAAATTTTTAGTATCATGGGGAAGCTCGAAAATGTGCTTTTACTAACTGTAATCCGCTTGCATTAAAATGACTGCTGCTACGCGGGATTTTCTACTGCGCATGCGTCTGTCACACTCACGTGACATGACGTATTATTTCACTTGGTGGGAAACTTTTGCTTCTGCGAACTAGAACCAAGATGTGTCATAACGTGCAAGAAGCTTGCATCGCTGCTTTTGCTAAGCTGTTTGTTTTGCCTAATCCTTAATGCAATAGTTAAAATACAATAATGGGAATAGAATAGAGATACGTGGTATACAGTGCATTCATTTATTTCTGTGTTCTAAAACTGTTTCTCTACTATTCTCGCATATATAGCATTTAGTCCTGAAATATACTTCTGAACTCCATCTTTGGAGGAGCTGCGCCTCCGCAAAGAAACTCAAGCTATTGAAGCCATGGCATTAAACCAGTGCCAGCATCAGACATGAACTGTTAAAACTATGAGAAACATGAACAACTAACCCTGCCAGAGGAAGCTGAATTGTATAATTTGTTAAAACATTGTATGTTTGATACATTCACTGCCAGGTGGAAAAAAGTGCATGGGAAGATAAAGTTATGGGAGGGACTCAATAACAGTTACCTTGTGGGAGTCACACATTTGCAACATTGGAGGGTGGTACACTGACCTGGAAAATAGTATAACTAGGGTGGGCATAGCTAGTTAGATTGTCCGACTTGTCCAAATAGCTGACCTGTCACTGACCCAACGCACTCAATAGGCGATCGAGAGCAGAGGTGGTGGCAAGGCATTCTGTCAGAAGATTCCATAACCCAATCGGGCTTCTGGAAAGAAGTTCGATAACCCAATGGGGGTTCGACTGTTAGCTGCAGAGAGGGTTTAATACGCTGGAGTTTGAACTTTAGCTGTGGTGCCGGTCTTAGCCTGTGGTGGTTCTGTCCTGATTCAATTTGGTCCGTACCTGTCCTGATTGCTGGTCTGCACCTGCTCTTACCTGCTGGCACCTGCACTTTGGGATTTCTTATCCTTTATCCCAGCCCGTGGCCAGGGTTGGTCTTCACACCATTCTAGGTAACTATAAAGTGTGGGTTTGTCATTGTACTGTTTTTCTTTTTTTTCTATCCAGCCTATGTTTAAATGCTTAACGATTATTTCTTTCCAAATTATTGCATATCATGTATCAATCTTCATCTTTCTAACTGAATGAGCAATTATTTATCTAATATGGTTTCAGACATTAAAAATTACATAGATAAAGAGTTAAAAATTTTCACGAGTCTGTGGATATTCAATGAGTGCAAATGTTATTTATTGCCTATTATGATAACACCCTTGATTTCTTAGGACTTTAGGTAACGGTGAATAGGATTGGTAAGTCAAATGGTATAGGTCCCGAATGGTTAAACAAAATTGATTGAGTGTAAGTTTACCTGTTAAACGTGTTTATATTTTTATGGGCCCAGGTGAGTATGGTAAAACGAGCAGGTGAGCCCGCGCTCTATCAGTTAATTTGCTGGCAGCAGTATGGCTAGGGTTTAGTTAAGATAGGTAGTTAGTTGTAGTTAGTTGGTTTAATTGAATTGTATTTGTGTATTTGAAATTATATTGATTTTTATGTATTCCCAAACTTGTTTGTTCCTGTTATTTGTTTGTATTGGAATCCCCGGGGAGCAGAATAGCGGGTGGTAAATTGAAGCCATACTGCAGTGAGGTCACTTGTCTGTGGAAGAAAGTGCATGGTTAGGTAAAACCGGAAGCACTATTTTAGAGTCTTTCTGTATAAATGTGTGAATAATTGATAGCAAAGAGTTCGCTAGTGAAACTTTAGTGCGATATCACCTAGAAAGGGTCACACTGAAGAAGTAACAGGTTCTTCTGAGCTTGATTGTCAGCAAAGGGGTTTGTTGGTGAAACTTTGGCCTTATATCACCTAGAAAGGGTAAGCCCAAGGGAGTAACAGGTTTTCCAATGCTTGCGTGAAAAGTAGACGGAAGGGATCTACTTGTAGTGTATGAAGAGTAAACGGAAGGGAGTTACTCGCAGTGAATGCAAATCATTCTTTCCTTTGAATTAGTCACTCAGGCACAGTGGCAAATGTTTTTACGTCGTTAAATAATGAAAAGAAACTTAACAGAAAGTTTGAAGAAATTGAGTTGGGTTGAAATGTGAAAGTTGGTATCTGTTTCATTAATTAGTGATGATATAAAATATCATCAAAGAGGGGATTGATGGAGCAAGGCTACGCATTTAAAGCGACTTGCTTGTATTCAGTCCTCTCGAAAATAATATTAATGTACTAACATGTTTTGTCATATTAATATTGCATTTCATGAAATTTTTAGTATCATGGGGAAGCTCGACAATGTGCTTTTACGAACTGTAATCCGCTTGCAATTAAATGGCTGCTGCTGCGCGGGATTTTCTACTGCGCATGCGTCTGTCACGCTCACGTGACATGACGTATTATTTCGCTTGGTGGGAAACTTTTGCTTCTGCGAACTAGAACCAAGATGGCTGTTCTGTGTCATAAGGTGCAAGAAGCTTGCATTGCTGCTTTTGCTAAGCTGTTTTTTTTGCCTAATCCTTAATGCAATAGTTAAAATAAAATAATAGGAATAGAATAGAGATAAGTGGTATACAGTGCATTCATTTATTTCTGTGTTCTAAAACTGTTTCTCTTCTATTTTCGCATATATCGCATTTGGGCCTGAAATATACTTCTGAACTCCATCTTTGGAGGAGCTGCGCCTGGTCAAAGAAACTCAAGCTATTGAAGCCATGGCATTGAACAAGTGCCAGCATCAGACATGAACTGTGAAAACTATTAGAAACATGAACTTCTAACCCTGCTAGAGGAAGCTGAATCGTATAATTTGTTAAAACATTGTATGTTTGATTCATTCACTGCCGGGTGGATTAAGCGTGCATGGGAACATAAAGTTATGGGAGGGACTGAATGACAGTTACCTCATAATAATATGGTGTGATGACCTCTCCTCGTCTTCTGACCAATAAAATTGTGGGATAACTAGGGTGGGCTTAGCTAGTTAGATTGTCCGAATAGCTGACCTGTCACTGACCCAACACACTCATCAGGCGATCGAGAGCAGAGGTGCTGGCGGAGCACTATGTCAGAAGATTCAATAACCCAATCAGCGTTCTGGAAAGGAGTTCGATAACCCAATGGGGGTTTGACTGTTAGCTGCAGAGAGGGTTTAATACGCTGGAGTTTGAACTTTAGCTGTGGTGCCGGTCTTAGCCTGTGGTGGTTCTGTCCTGATTCAATTTGGTCCGTACCTGTCCTGATTGCTGGTCTGCACCTGCTCTTACCTGCTGGCACCTGCACTTTGGGATTTCTTATCCTTTATCCCAGCCCGTGGCCAGGGTTGGTCTTCACACCATTCTAGGTAACTATAAAGTGTGGGTTTGTCATTGTACTGTTTTTCTTTTTTTTCTATCCAGCCTATGTTTAAATGCTTAACGATTATTTCTTTCCAAATTATTGCATATCATGTATCAATCTTCATCTTTCTAACTGAATGAGCAATTATTTATCTAATATGGTTTCAGACATTAAAATTTACATAGATAAAGAGTTAAAAATTTTCACGAGTCTGTGGATATTCAATGAGTGCAAATGTTATTTATTGCCTATTATGATAACACCCTTGATTTCTTAGGACTTTAGGTAACGGTGAATAGGATTGGTAAGTCAAATGGTATAGGTCCCGAATGGTTAAACAAAATTGATTGAGTGTAAGTTTACCTGTTAAACGTGTTTATATTTTTATGGGCCCAGGTGAGTATGGTAAAACGAGCAGGTGAGCCCGCGCTCTATCAGTTAATTTGCTGGCAGCAGTATGGCTAGGGTTTAGTTAAGATAGGTAGTTAGTTGTAGTTAGTTGGTTTAATTGAATTGTATTTGTGTATTTGAAATTATATTGATTTTTATGTATTCCCAAACTTGTTTGTTCCTGTTATTTGTTTGTATTGGAATCCCCGGGGAGCAGAATAGCGGGTGGTAAATTGAAGCCACACTGCAGTGAGGTCACTTGTCTGTGGAAGAAAGTGCATGGTTAGGTAAAACCGGAAGCACTATTTTAGAGTCTTTCTGTATAAATGTGTGAATAATTGATAGCGAAGAGTTCGCTAGTGAAACTTTAGTGCGATATCACCTAGAAAGGGTCACACTGAAGAAGTAACAGGTTCTTCTGAGCTTGATTGTCAGCAAAGGGGTTTGTTGGTGAAACTTTGGCCTTATATCACCTAGAAAGGGTAAGCCCAAGGGAGTAACAGGTTTTCCGATGCTTGCGTGAAAAGTAGACGGAAGGGATCTACTTGTAGTGTATGAAGAGTAAACGGAAGGGAGTTACTCGCAGTGAATGCAAATCATTCTTTCCTTTGAATTAGTCACTCAGGCACAGTGGCAAATGTTTTTACGTCGTTAAATAATGAAAAGAAACTTAACAGAAAGTTTGAAGAAATTGAGTTGGGTTGAAATGTGAAAGTTGGTATCTGTTTCATTAATTAGTGATGATATAAAATATCATCAAAGAGGGGATTGATGGAGCAAGGCTACGCATTTAACATAAACATAACATAACATGTGTATTTGTAAAGCGCACGTTCACCCAGCGGTTTCTTGGCGCTGAATAACAGATGTTTATTGTTACCCAACTCAATGGTACTCATTTTATCGACCTCAGATGGATGAAAGGCTGAGTGGACCCGCCGGGATTTGAACCTGTGACCATGAGGTCGAACACAGGCCCCTGCAGTGGACGCATTAGTCCACTGAGCCACCAGACCCGGCTTTAAAGCGACTTGCTTGTATTCAGTCCTCTCGAAAATAATATTAATGTACTAACATGTTTTGTCATATTAATATTGCATTTCATGAAATTTTTAGTATCATGGGGAAGCTCGACAATGTGCTTTTACGAACTGTAATCCGCTTGCAATTAAATGGCTGCTGCTGCGCGGGATTTTCTACTGCGCATGCGTCTGTCACGCTCACGTGACATGACGTATTATTTCGCTTGGTGGGAAACTTTTGCTTCTGCGAACTAGAACCAAGATGGCTGTTCTGTGTCATAAGGTGCAAGAAGCTTGCATTGCTGCTTTTGCTAAGCTGTTTTTTTTGCCTAATCCTTAATGCAATAGTTAAAATAAAATAATAGGAATAGAATAGAGATAAGTGGTATACAGTGCATTCATTTATTTCTGTGTTCTAAAACTGTTTCTCTTCTATTTTCGCATATATCGCATTTGGGCCTGAAATATACTTCTGAACTCCATCTTTGGAGGAGCTGCGCCTGGTCAAAGAAACTCAAGCTATTGAAGCCATGGCATTGAACAAGTGCCAGCATCAGACATGAACTGTGAAAACTATTAGAAACATGAACTTCTAACCCTGCTAGAGGAAGCTGAATCGTATAATTTGTTAAAACATTGTATGTTTGATTCATTCACTGCCGGGTGGATTAAGCGTGCATGGGAACATAAAGTTATGGGAGGGACTGAATGACAGTTACCTCATAATAATATGGTGTGATGACCTCTCCTCGTCTTCTGACCAATAAAATTGTGGGATAACTAGGGTGGGCTTAGCTAGTTAGATTGTCCGAATAGCTGACCTGTCACTGACCCAACACACTCATCAGGCGATCGAGAGCAGAGGTGCTGGCGGAGCACTCTGTCAGAAGATTCAATAACCCAATCAGCGTTCTGGAAAGGAGTTCGATAACCCAATCGGGGTTCGACTGTTAGCTGCAGAGAAGGTTTACAACGTTGGAATTTGAACTTTAGCTGTGGTGCCTGTCTTAGTCTGTGGTGTTCCTGTCCTGATTCACTTTGGTCCGTACATGTCCTGATTGCTGGTCTGCACCTGTTCTTACCTGCTGGCCCCTGCACTTTGGGATTTTTTATCCTTTATCCCAGCCCGTGGCCAGGGTTGGTCTTCACACCATTCTAGGTAACTATAAAGTGTGGGTTTGTCATTGTACTGTTTTTCTTTTTTTTCTACCCAGCCTATGTTTAAATGCTTAACGATTATTTCTTTCCAAATTATTCCATATCATGTATCAATCTTCATCTTTCTAACTGAATGAGCAATTATTGATTTAATATGGTTTCAGACATTTAAAATTTACATAGATAAAGAGTTAGAACTTTTCACGAGTCTGTGTGTTATTCAATGAGTGCAAACGTTATTTTTTGCCTATTATGCTAACACCCTTGATTCCTTAGGACTTTAGGTACCGTTGACTAGGATTGGTAAGTCAAATGGTATAGGTCCCAAATGGTTAAACAAAATCGATTGAGTGTAAGTTCACCTGTTCAACGTGTATATAGTTTTATGGGCCCAGGTGAGTATGGTAAAACGAGCAGGTGAGCCTGCGCTCTATCACTACCATCTAATTATTTTTTCCGATCTTATGATGGCGCACCTTTTCCATCATCCCAAGAGCTGACTCTCCCCTTAGAACGATAGCATAACATTCATCATCTAGCATTTTGAATGGTAAAGGTGACGCTCATGTGGCAATTCAAGCTCCAGCTGGGTTGAGGCTGTTTCTATAAGCTTCAACAGCTGGTGTCGCTACCTGACACTCATTTAACCAAACTCCCCTTAGTGCCAGATAGACTACTCTCAATGAGTTACTCTTCATATACAAGCGTTGCTGACCCTGATACGATTGCCTTAAAGACAGATAGCCAAGAGCCAGACAGATCATCTCCAACAGGCTATTCCTTATCTATTAGTATTGCTGAACCTGACGCAATTACCTCGGTGACAGCTAGCCAAGTCCCCCCTTACTAGGAGTCTGTTGTGGCTCATGAAGCGATTTCCCTCTTATCTTTGAATGTTGCTGGTCTTAAATCCTTCATCGAGTTGTACTATATTTGCTTATTCCAAGAAACCTGGAGTATGGAACCCGTCTTTAAATATGGCTATCCAAATTATTAGGCACCCTCCACCTGTGGATCAGTTGGCAGGCCTTCAGGGGGTCTCACCATATGGGTATATGGGTAAAAATGGACTTAGATTGTAAAATCCAACCACTTGGTATTGATTCCCTTGATTATCCTGGCTATCTGCCTCGTGGCAAAAAGAGAGATGGTAATTTGGCATGGATATATTTAACATATATGCTAGAGGCAATCAGGAGGGCCTAAAGTCACATGCCATTTTAGCCCTGGAACAACTTTTGCTAGGACGCCATTCTGATTCAGGTTTGATAGTAGGGGGAATTTTAACACCACATTTGAACCCCTAGACAATGACAAATGTATTGGTGTATGTGATGAGGATGAGATCTGGGGAATACCAGCACTCAATCTTCCCCCAGTATCGAGGTGGACGGAGGCTGCCCTACCGTTGAAAGATTTTACATTGTATTTTGGCATTAGAGCCACCAACGGGATAGCTCTCTTTGATAGGAAGGATACTGAAACATATTAAAACTCGATCCACTCTATTTCTATTAATTATATCCTTCTAGACCTTTGTTTCTAGTCATCTCTTGTGGACATGTCTGTTATTAGTAGGATTAAGAGTGATCATGACACACTGAGTCTCTCCATGAACTCTCTTTGTTCCAAACTAAGATTTGAACAGTTGCCAATAGTCACAATAAGGGATGTGTCTCCATCTAATGATATGCGGCAGCTCAAATGGTCTCAGAGAATACCCCTTTTCTAGATCGAATAAGTTTGTATTTGAACGATTGCTTGAATGGATTGACCTCCCTGATCCCACTATCGGCAGATGGTGTAGCAACTACGACTGCCCTGCACAAGGACTTCTCTAAGAAAATATTGTGATAATTTATAGCTCCTTGTAAAAATCATGGAAGGAAACCTCCTAAAGAGAACAAGTGGTTTGATACAGAATGCAGGTTCTCTCATAGAGGCCTGGCATTAGGATGTTGGAGTAATCCGCCAGGCTAGGAAGAGATACAAAAGGGCTCAGTCCAAGGCCAAGAAGGCTTGGGATTAATCCAGATGACAGATCTCAAACAGGCCTGCTCCCTTATGGACTATACCAGGTGTTGGTCCCTTGTTAAACGGGGAGAGGCATTTCTGTGACTCCCCTGCATAATATTATACCTTCACAGTAGAGTATTTTCAGTCTCTATTCTGGTATTGCTTTGTTGAATTAATTGGATTTTTTAGAGGGAATGGCGATTATTTATTTTATTTAATGTGGCTGATGTTTTGTCGGCCCTGAGTGCTTTAACCATAGGCAGAGGCCCTGGGCTACGTGGCAGGGCAGGGCAGCTGGTATTTTTCTGTACGAAAGAGACAGATGGGCTGAATTCATCCTTGTATTAGTCAATTCTTTAGCAAGTGGTGCTCCAATACCTGGCTCATGGAAGGGGAGCAGAGATTATCATGATAAACAAAAAGGGAGGCAGATCCAGTCCTGCAAATTACAGGCCGATCAGTTTGATCGACTGTATACAAATACATCTTTGCTCAATTGATTTTAATTAAAACTGAGGAATGGATTGAGGAAAAGGCCATTATTTTCCCCTTCCAGGCTGGATACAGGAAGAAGATCTCCATGATTGGACAAATCTTTCACTTCCTTCTACTTTATTGGAAGACTGTTGTGGTCGGTGGAGGTAGCTTATATGTTGCCTACATCAACCGTTTATCTGTTTCTCCCTAAGAGACTTTTGCTACTTTTAATTCGTCTTCATGAGGGGAACTTTGCTCAAGTTCGCTGGGGATTTCAAGGGCAGGCGACAGATCAATTTGCTATTACCAAGGGTGTCCATCAGGGGTATGTACTGGCACCCAGCCTATTTTCCTTAAACCTTAAGGATGTTGTCTCTTATCTTTCTTCTTTTCCAACTGATGTTCCATCCTTAGCTGGGATCAAAACACGAATCCTCTTATTTACGGACCACCCTTTATTGATTTCCAAAACCCCGAGTGGTTTGCAGCACACACTTCATCATTTTCAGGAATTTTGCACCTCTTGTGGATTGGAAATAAACTCCGCAAATACTAAGTTAATGTTTTTTAATAAACATAGGTCCTTTAAAGGGAAACTTGAGCTAGGAAGACTCGCATTTGACAGTGCAGAGTTTTTTAGTTAAATCGGAGTTACTCAATCATCGAATCCCTCATGGAAACCCAAGTAGGACCTATTGGCTCTCAAACATAGGCAAATAACAGGAGTCATACCAAAAAAACACAATGATGCTAAAGCTTTTAGTTTTTGTCTTTAAGGTTCAGAGTTGTGGGGCTGCTCCAACTTATTCCTGCTGACAAGATTAAAAAACAGTTTTTTGAGGAATCTGGCCCACTTACCACAAACACTCCTCTCAAACCTTTGATGATGGATATGGGTCAATATACACCGGCAGATAGAGCCAAATTACATCCCTTGTTGTTCTGGAGCAGGTTGTGGCTTCAACCAGAACTGGCACAATATGGTTATGCACAAAGGGATGTGATGGTTGCTGATAGATTCCATAAAATACCTTGGCTAAGAGGTCTAAAAACTGTTATCAGCAATTGGTCTTGGGGATTTTTGGGCTAATCCGCTCTTGAGCCCACCCCTGACAACAAAGTTGTTGAAGGAACATTGCTGGCATTTGGTTTACAAAAATGCAGTTAGAGCAAGCATTGGCCATCCTTTGATTGGCAGCTTTTATGATTTTAAATCTACATTTTTCTTGGAACCATATTGGGATACTAACCCCTTAGCTAGGAAATTATACTTCCAATTTACCATAGGCACATTGCCTCTAAGACCTTCCTGTTTCCAGCTGGCCACCCCATGCCAATGACACTGTATCCATGCATTGATGCCTACTGGGCTCCATAGGTCTAAGACTTATGACACTTGCACACTTTGCTCCAAAAATACATATTGCACTGAGACATGAAGCATATAATCCAGTTTACACTTTCAAAGCCACATGGCGCGAAACCTGCCATGTGGACATCTACACTCAGAATGTGCAACAGTCAGGAAATCTGGTAATGATTTGTACAACACCATGGATCAATAGAGTAGCAGGCCTTCAAACCTACAGCATTATATATAGATCCGCTGATTAGGAAAATTTTGGCCTCAGATAGAATATCCCCTGTTATTTCACATGGTCATACTACTAAGATATTAGCGTATGCGGACGATTTGGCAATTGTTACAAATAAGCCGGATATAGCAATACAGGAACTAAATAATCTGGCTCACCAGTTCGGGACATATTCAGGGTATAAACTCAACACGGAGAAAACTATAATAATTTGTAGAAAGAATATCCAGAAAAGAGATCAAAGATATGTCGATGCTGCAATTTATTTAGGAGTTAAAATTAATGCAGATGTGGGAAAAATAATCCAGGAAAATTATCTGCCAGTATTGGTGGTGATAGAGAAAGATTTGAGGAGAATCGATGTTCTACATCTATCTTTGATTGGAAGAGTTAATGTTCTCAAAATGACAATGTTTCCGAAACTGCTGTATCTATTCCGTGCTATTCCCTTATTAATTGAAGAAACTCTGATGAAAAAAATGGAATCAGTCTTCTCACAGTTTCTCTGGCAATATGGTAAAGTAAGAAGATCGCTAGCTAAATTGTCTTTACCCTTAGAGAGAGGAGGGCTAGCAGCCCCTAATCTCAGACTATATCACTGGGTTTGTTTATCGTTGCATATGAAACAGCTATTATGCTCTAATACTCCCGTATGTCAGCCTGGCTTTTCCAGAATTCCTACAATCTATGAATTAGTAATAGGTGAAAAAGCCAAGGGGATTTTAACACGGGAAGTGAATGTGCAATTTTATAAGAGGAGTAAAAGTAAACTGATGTTAGATGCATGGGGTGTATGGAAACAAATGTTGAAATTTCTTAAGATCCCGAAGATTAATGGCATTTTAGACCTCTGGGATTCAAACCCATTTAAACATCTTGGACAGAATAGGAATAGCGCCCTGTGGAAAAGGCTGGGTATCCGGTATCTGGGTGATGTTATGAGTAAGGAAGAGTTGTTGGGGTTTGAGATTTTGCAACAAAGATTTGGCATCTCAGCGAACCACTGGATGCTGTACAACCAATTAGAACAATCAGTGAAATCCATAAGACCTAGGATTTCTATCCAGGAAATGAATCCGATTGTTCAGTATATAAGGAATGGGGGTAGGAGGATTAAAATGGGTTATGGTCTTTTGTTACAGAGTCTGGAAGATGATGTGGTGCAAGTGGAAAACGCATGGGCTCTTAGAATTGGGGATCCAAATGTAGATGTGGATTATGCATTGGCATTGAACAAGAAAATATTAAGAGCAACCAACTTAAAAACACAACATTATAAAATGATCTTTAATCTATACTACACCCCAGCAAAGCTGTTCCAATGGGGTAAAAGGGATACAGATAGATGCCCAAGATGTGACCAAAGCCCAGCAGATTTAACTCATATGTTTTATTCTTGTCCAAACTTGAAACCTGTTTTAACTGAAATGGAGAAATTTTTATCGGGCTGCTAGAGGGACAAATCTCTCTATCCCCAACGGTTGTGTTAATCGGCAGGGATGAAAATCTGAAAATTACACATGAAGCGGAAGCTTTTGTCTTTCTGTGTGTTGCAGTGTTAAGAATTTTAATAGCGGCGGCATGGAAAGACTCAGTAGCCCCCTCATTCCAGATCTAGTTGACTAGATTGCTTGGAATTCATAATATCGAGGAATGTTTATATAAATTCAAGGGACAGAAGAAGAAAGTATATGGAAAAAAAATCTGGGCACCCCTCAGTAAGTGGAGGGAAACAAGAGGATAAAATGATCGAACTCTTGCCTGTTTGTAAAATACTTTTAGATGGTGACTCGTATTATGTATAGATGAATTGTTTTTAAACCCTTGTGTAGTTTGTACTTATTCTCTTATCCAGCTGGTGTTTCATTGTTTGTATGAATGTATTTCTTTTTTTTGTTGTCTTATTCTAATCCATCTCAATAAAAAAAAAAAAAAAAAATAGGTATGACATGGACTACTCTGAGGGAGGATCAGGCACCCCTGATGCTGGATTATGATATTCATAACTCAGTTTAATTTAGATAAAATAATATTTAAGCACACACTAATGACAATGTACAACTTTACAGAAACACTTGTTGATATGTCTTTTTTTTCTCTTTCATGGCTCAATATCATGATGTGGATACACTTTGCCCTGTCACTACCACATTTCCAGCATATATCATTGGAAAAATGGTTAGGATGTGATGACTATCCTGCTGTCTCTGTCCCCTGTCTTTAAGCAATTTGGCTTTTGAATTGACATACAGGGACAGGTATATGTCCCCAAACCTTTTAAGTGTTGATCTGCAGTAATCTTTACCCACACCTATAGACAGTCACAATGGAATTATGTAGCAGGAGAGGTTAAATTACTTGATAATTCATATCCTAAAAATAGGACTGTTAGATGGTGAATTCGTGACTTTTTAAAGTTGAATTTGTCACCCTCTGAAGCGAACCCAAGTATTATGGTGTTCACTCTTTTTAAGTGAGTCTCCAGGTCATCATCTGTAAAGTAGATGTCATCGTCAGAAGGATAATGCCTCATCGTCGTAGATTTGTAGTAACTCTGTTACCCTTGCTGAGAATAATCCTGGGCTATTCTTGAATCCCTGTGGGAGTCTACAGAAGTGTTTTTGTGACCCCATTATTGAGAAAGCAGTCAAATACCTGTTTTCAGGTGCAATGTTTTGACAAAAGAATCCATTAGAGATATCTAATGTCGTTTTATATTTTTTGCGCACAATGTTATTCATTAGTGCTGCACTGTGTGAGTTTTGTACTGCAAATGTTTTACAACAGGAGTTAAGGAGTCTGTAGTCCAAAACTTGAATATATGAATCGTCTGGTTTGGAGACAGGAAACAAAGGATTGTTCATTTGTGAGATGCATGTTTCAATCACTCCATGATATTCAAGTTGATCTAAAATCCCCTTGACTTGCTTTTCAGCTTCTTGTTTAACTGGGTACTGCCTTTGTGCAGTGGGTTGATTTTTTAACTGGATTTTGTGGTGAGGCGAATCCTCATCCCATCCTACATGATTTTTATATAATGCAGGAGCCTGGGCTACTGCCCATTTTCTTGCAAGTGTATATTTTTTATGAATTGGTTTATGATTAGAGAAGGCAGGCATAATTATTTCTTCGCCATGAGGGCACTCCCTGACAAACTCTGGTGACTAGTCTTTTTCAGCTAACAGGATGTCATAGCCTTTTGAAAGATTATCCCAAAATAGACCTCTTACTTTCCTTGTCTTGTCCCCCTCTACACGTAATGGTATTTCGTATATTTTATGGGGTTTGCTAACCCTGGTATCTGCAGTTTCCACCTGAATGTATTAATTCGTGTCCACTGTCTCCAGATGATTCATCAGGATCTTGCGAGCTATGGTCACTTCTGCTGCGCTGTCTACCATTGTCTGGGCCCACTCTCTGTTTTTCAGCTGTGTCCTCAGAATCCTCGGCATGTTTAATGTTAATACTTGCTACCTTCTTTCTGGGATATTGTGATTTATTACTTTGATGAGCAGATTCCTTGTCTTTGGACTTGACGTGCTCTTCTCTGTGTTCTGATCGTCCTCTCCTTTCCGATTTCTGTGTGTGCTGCGTAACTGGCTAGAACCGGCCACGTTGCTCCCGGTCTACCTAGTGGACCGTGCCTGGTGATGTGATTATTATGTTTTAGGGCGCCATTAAACCAGAGCAGGTGCTCTTGGTAATTTAGTGGGATTTCAACGTCCTCGAAAGGAGTGTATATATCCGGAGGTTCCTCTATTTTGTAATAGTGGAATTCTTTTGTTATAGAGATTGCTGCTGGAAAGTGTATCCATGAATAGAATACCTCTGTCTGCCAATATTCATGGGCCTCTACCACGAATATGACTGTACCAACATGTGATGTCAGTCCATTTTTTATAAGTTTAAGAGTTATAGTTCTCCTTACGTTGACCGGAATGAGTATAACACTCGGGTCATTTTCTTGGATGGCTGTGTCATCCTCTATTAGTTGAGCTACTATTCTAGCTCTCTCAGCTTCATCATCACTTTCCGCCATTTTTACTGACAGAAAGCTCTTTGTTGCAGATCAAGTTTCAGGGAAACAAAGATTAGGTGCACAATATTTTTGGAACACTGTATCCTTCAACGTTGACTAAACCAAAAACTAATACATAGGAACCTCTTCCTACTAAGTTCCGGCGGATATTAACCTTTCACCCACTCCAGACGTCTTTTGGAGTTTTTACGGAAAAAGGGTTCTGTGTGAACAAGCACGACTGAGTTACTCTAGTGTCTTGCGTTAGATTATCGCCTTACCAAACGTTGGGCGCCATGTAGTGTAGTTCCTATTTTCCCAATAGGCTCTGCGCATTGGAATAACATAAACAGCAGTGTAGACGTAGGACTGAGGTCATCTAGGTCTCTACTGACTATGTTAGACTTAATTTAGGTTTGCCAGCTGGCTCAGAGGTCACTAGAAACTTTCTCGAATGAATAGGGAGGGGTTAACTTCCCTGATTCAGACAAGAAGGGATTCAGCTTCTGACAACCGCATAAACATGACAACTTTGCTCCCTCAGAATAAAGAGTGTTTCTCTAGAGTTGTGTGAAAACAATAGACAGCTATTTCACTCAGTCAATCGTGCATACTTAGTTTCACCAGAGTGCAGAGAAATAGAGAGACAGGCGTTTTCAATAAAAAGGTGTTATTTTATTGAGCAGTCTTCTTTCTCATGCAAGAGAAATGAATTGCCACAATTGCAATACTTATTATGAAGTAAAGTCAATACAGTAAAAGTAGTATTACGAAATAATACTGTAAAAGCATAGATATGGTTTCTTAGCCATATGATACTTAAAATAGATAAAATATATATACATACATAAAACCCTTGACTAACGTACTCAACTGGTGCTTCTAACTATGCCTACCCCGATGTACTTGACCTAAGCCTAATACTTGGGAAGGAGTAAGTAAGTAGCAGTTTAAGTTAAGTTGGTTAAGATTGTTTTTGCCAAGGATCTGAATCAAGAATTCTCTTTAAGGGTTTAGTCAGCTCCGTACCTTAGTAATAGAATGTGGGAGGTCTGGTATCTCTTTCTTCAGGACTCGACCTCCCAGCAACCCGCAAGGGTGACTCGGGAATACCGGAGCTGGATTTTCTCGGCGTGAGAAAAAGTAGCTTCTCCAGCGCGTCAAAGGGAGGGGCGGCTTCCGTTGGCTCTCGCATCAGCTGGGCTCTCGGGCAAGTAGCTAGCCGCTCTGCTCCAAACCACTGTGTGTTTGCTTAAGGCAATCGTTGGTATTTTATACCTGAAAGGTGCCGGGTTTGACGTAAGGTTGGACATAAGACGTCACTAAGAACTAACAGTTCTTGCTGGACTCCGGGAGTTCTTGTTCAAATCAAAACAAAAGCAGGGGGGAAATTCCCGGGCTGCTGGAGGCTTGGTTTGTTTAAAGAATGCGTTATGCTTTCTAGGAGTCGAAGGGAGTAGCCGTGCTGTGCTTTGGACTGCATGGGCTATTACTGAATATGGATATGATTATTATGCCTTTGTGAGGATATTATTGTTTATAACCGCACAGGGGCATGAATCGGGAATATCGAATTAGGGTCCTAGATAGAAATACAACAAACATGTGGAGGTCTTTTCATTTTTAGGTAGAAGGTCTAATCAATCACAAATGTTAAATCAGGGAATGCTTCTAAATCCATATGAGTTACATGTGAACAACTATCCACAGAACAGCCCCCCTGTGCAGGATATAGCAACGCAGCAATTGACCCTGTGTATCATCACACCAGATTTATGTAGCCACTCTGAGGCACACAAAGTGGCCTTGAGCTGCTTAAATAATTTCACTTTAAATATTGAAATGCACATGAAGCAAGTTGCATGGTGCAATTTCGAACTAACACATTTAATGTTTAAGTTTTGCATGCCTGCTATAGCAGCATTACTATGAGCAGATGGCGCATGCATATATATCTACAGGCCCTCCAATCTCCAATCCCAGCAGGTCCACCAAATCAGCCTCATATGCCACTACATCAGCCCACCAATGTTTCAGCTGGGAGGTGTTCTGATCTCCTCCACAGACATGGCACATGCCAATGCACCTGCTCCCACCGATCCTTCCTGTCTTTTCCTCGCTGACTCTACCCCCACAGGCCATCATGAGGGGTAGGTAATGCAGTAGGAGCCAGATGAGGCCCCCAAGCTCTCCCTCTGCAAAATTCTTACCCCTACCCTTTCCCAACATGACCCTATTCCTCCCTAACCTAATCACCCCAAATAAACACCCCTTTAACTAATGCCTACACCTAATATACAAAAGCCCTACATTTATGTTCACCAGACAATGCAAAGACAAATACTTATACAATATACTATACTATAAAAAAACAAAAAAGCTCACAATTGACACGAACAGGGTCACACTGGACACCGACTAGACCAAAACTCGCAACAATCATCCGGACACTCTCAAACACTCTCAAAACACCACCAACACACAGCACAAACTAACAGACTGTAAGAGAAGGTGAAACAAACTTCTAGACTTTCTAGTATGCATCCTGCCACATTCATTGCATAATTTTCTGGGTGTGTCTGGCACTTTTCTGGCATTTGCGTCTATTTTTCTGATGCAGTGCTACGGAAATGGACATTGCATGATAGATTCACTGCACAATAGGTTTTCTGCAGTACAGTAAGTTCCACGCAATGTTAGCAATGTGCAGGTTCTGACCACAAAACTGATGTGATGCATGGGTTCAGACCTGCACAATAGGGGCAATCCGCAGGTTCTGACCAGCGCAATAGGGACAATCCACTGCACTGTACAGTAGAAGCATGGCTTCTGCTCTATCAAACACCCCAGGCCCATTTCCATTGGTCCACCACTGGGTTGCACCATTTGGTATGTTATGTTACGGGAGTTTATAACGTGCATGGCTACTCAAGAGTGTCCCGACGCAGGAGCCAAATAGAAGACTGTGGGGAACTAAGAGTCACTGCCGATTAGATAAACAATAAAGCTTTTAGTCTCTTCCTGAAGAGACGAGGGTCATGAGTGCTATGCAACTCAAAAGGAAAGGAGTTCCAAGCTTCGGCCGCTCCAAAAGATAGAGAGCTCCCTCCAACTCTAACAAGCAGAAAGCGAGGAATCAATGGCAGACCCTGTGAGGCAGAACGCAGATGTCTTCGGGGGTAATAGAAACTAAACCGTTTCCTCAGGTAGAGCGGATCACATCCGTGAAGGGCTGAATGGCCGAAAGTGAAAGCCTTGAATTTGAGTTTTTGAGGTGCTGGATGCCAGTCCAGATCATGCAAATGTTGTTTTACGCTAGACCTACCCAGGATGCCCATCAAAGCTCGGGCCGCATCATTTTGTATTACTTGGAGTTTCTTAAGCTGGTATCTTGTTAGGCCAATATAAAGTGCGTTGGCATAGTCAAGGCAACTGAGAATCAGAGCACAAGTGACCATCTCCTTAGCAGTCCTGTGTAGTAAGGGCAGGAACTTCCTAAGGGATTTCAGTGTGCCAAAACACTGACCTGCCAGTTTCTTTGCATAGAGAACCAAAGATTCTCCTCAAACCAGACTCCCAAGTTCTTAACTGCCTGTCCCATCAAATGGGGTAGAGGGTATCCAGTTCCACCCTAGGCCGGCAACTCCAATGTTTGCGAGGCGAGCTAGAAGCAGAGAGTGTGGCACAATATCGAAGGCGGCAGAGAGGTCCAATAATATTACTAAAGTTCATTAGACAGCATGCTGCCAAACGCACTATAGCTCTGTCTTACTCCTGGCAAAGGCAGTAGCGTACATCTACTTTGAGGACAGGTGTTTGTCTACCCCACCTAGTCCAAGTAGAGTGCAATCCATGACACGGGCCTATGTCATGGCACATATGTATATTCCCTGTTGCCCTTTGGGTATGTAGCAGAGTTGGTGAGACTATACAGTTGTCCATTCTGGGTAGGGGTAAACTACTCTTACCAAACATGGGCAATTTCATGCACAACACCCCCATTGCACCATGGTCAATGAGAATGTGTATGCACACATACATTTGTGTTCGAAATTTGTCATGGACGTTTCACACAATTACCCTCTCTGTATTACTGAGGTAATGTGATGGTTAGCAAAAATCACCCTTGTCTTACTTCTCTAGTTAATGCTACCTTCATCTCTTTATTTTGTTTAGTGCCTTGGAAATGTGTCACATGTGCAGGGTTTTGTGGATACCCACACATGCATTGTGAGGAGGCGGCCTGCGAGGACACGTTCCCCCTCCTCCCGTCATGCCCATTGCGTCCAAAACTGGACTGTAGCGACAGTCAAAGGCAGGGAGTGCAGGGGTTAATCTTTGCCACTGCCTCGTCCTCGTTAGGAAGACGTCACGTCGGGCCAGAGCCAATGGGGAAACAGCAAGGCAGAAGGCGGGGACCAATGGGAGAGCAGGAAGGTGGGACCCGGGAAATATGAAGAGACCACGGAAGACCGGTCGGGCGTTCTCGCATCGGAAGGAAGGATAGGGAGTAGCCCTGAGGACCAGACGGAGGATGTGAGCAGCAAAAAGAGCGGAGAAAAGGAGAACCCAGAGACCAGCCCCGACGACGTCTTCAAGCCGGCGGAGGAAGCAGAGCTCTGGATCGAAGAGTGGTGGACGCCCCCGGTGGATGCAGATGAGCGACCGCTGACGCGGTACGTGACCCGGAAGGAAGGGACGAGGGAGGGAGGAAGAGGGGGGTTGAGGGTAGCTAAATAAAACAGGGCACTGTATATAATTGGCAGCACTTGCACTGTATATATTGCCAGCACAACCGTTTTCTTTTCATTGGCACTTTTTGACTGACAGTATAACTAATCTTTCTGTCAAGTGTCACCTCATAGATTGAGGATTTCCCCTGTGTCTAGCGTCTCCTCCCTTTTGATTCCCTGTTACCTTATCTTTCCCCTTTGTACCACCCCTCAGAGCCAGACTCAGCTAACTTACCTACCAACCCCCAAAAATACCACAAAGGGTGCATTCAGACTTGGTGGAGGGTTCTCTTAAAACTGAGACCAGTTGACTTACCGCCACTTCTCCCTGTATTCTTCTTCCCTGAGGCCGCCGTGGTGCGTGATCGCATCGAAGCCACCGGTTAAGAAGGAACCATTTGTGGAAACATTTTATGGACCCTCCCAAGAAGATTCTAGGAGTTTCCATTGCACCAATCAGGACATTCAGAATTCCATTGCACCAATCAGGACATTCAGAAGCAGTCAAGAGACCATATTTGTTCTATAAAAATAAAAGACTGACACCATTGATCCACAAATTCGGCCTCCTCGCTTTTACTTTCGCCCTTCCCTCTCACATGCATCTATGCCTTTTTTTACAAATGACATTTTAACATCTACCATGCCTTTGTCTAAGACACCTGTCACTCATTATCTGTTATGCTATCTGCTGCAACAGTTGTTCCTGCAAAGTGATGCCATTCTGTATGCTAGTCCATATGTGTGACACACTAAAATGGGGAGCTTGCCTCAGATACTGACTTTTGTAGAAGAATTGTGGTCCATCGTATGCTGAGGCCCATGTGAACACACTTTGCTGATGCAGAACATGGCAAGACTGCTTGCTGTGCTGCACTGCTTAACCTCATAAGTGCTGCGCCTAGTCCAACGGCCGACGGCACCACTACCTCAGGAGTGCTGCCGTCGGCCATTGGACGTTCGAACCTCACCTGCGCAATGGAACGTTCAGCACTGGAGCTGGACGTTCCATAGCTGCTAAGGTGTTAAGTGTGTGAGGACAGTAATGGCCCATTACTATGTAGATATGTGGCAAGCTTGCCCTGTCCCATTCATGCAGTACACTACATCACATTGGCATGCTGCATTGATTTCTTATTATTTGGAGGTATGGCCCTATGTTGATCAACAGTTAAGCCTTCATACATGGAGAAGCCCACATTAAGTTGAGAAGATGTGAGTGACTAGAATTTTATACATACACAACACAATAAATGTGTTCAAAAATATAACTTATTGGTTGATAAATTGCCATATTCCCACCAGTATTACCATCAGGTGATAAGGATTAAGAAAAAGAATTTGCCACAATTTGGTCCTGTCTCCGTCGACCTGACATAGTATGCTGGATATCTCCATAGTTTTCTTCATCCTCTTCCAGTTTCTCTGGATTTAGTGGCTCATAGACCCATGGGATATTTATTTTGAACAAATATTGTTCATTATTACACATACTAGGCTTATTTTACACACCATAGAGGGTGAGTACAATGGCCTTCCGCTTGACATATCCAGGCATTGGTACCTATACTTTAATTTTATTTTTTATTTTCGAAGTTTTGTATAGCGCTAGCCTGACCGGGTGGTATCGGAGCGCTTCAGAACAATTGCAGAGCAGAAGAAAAGAGAGCAGAACATATTACAATAAAGCGAGCAAAAGAGAGCAGAACATATTGCAATACAGTAAGACAATCCAGATGAGAGTCATAGTAAAGAAGATGTTGAGGAGTTCCGTTACAAGGACTTGTTATCCCACAACTGAGAGAGGTTAAGTGTCATTTTCAGCACTCCGACTGATCTTATCCATTCGCTAGAGATCGATCGAGGAAAAGGATTTTGAGCTGACTTTTGAATTTAGCAAAGGAGGGAATAGTTCTGATGTGGGGGGGATAGTTCCATATTTTGGGCGCATTGCAGATGAAGGATCTGGCCGCGTTTTTTTGTTTTCGTGGTTTTAGCGGGATAAGAAGTAAGGTATTGGAGCTTATAAGGTTCCTGTTCTGACCTGCTTTTTTGAGTTTGGACGCCAGATTTGGGGGTTTGCCTGTGTGGAGGGCTTTGTGGGTGAGGTAGGCCATTCTGAAGTTCACCCACATTTCTATTGGAAGCCACTTGAGTTCTTTGAGTGCAGGAGAGATATGGTCAAATTTCTTTAATCCAGTGACCATTCTGGCAGCCGTATTGAGAGTTGTTTTCAGCGGAGCAAGGTGTGTTTTTGCTATTCCCGAGAGGACTGCGTTTCCATAGTCCAGTCTTGACAGCACCAATGCTTGCGTGGCTTGTTTGAGATCTTTGGGGGGAATGAAAGGTTTTATTTTGTTTAGTATCTTCAGGTTAAGGAAGGCGCTCTTGGCCGAAATCTTAAAGTGTTTGGTCATGTCCAATTTTGAGTCTAGCGTGATGCCTAATGATTTAACAGAATCGGCCAGGGTGAGGTTCCCATTGAGCGCATCAATCTCTTTTAGCCACTCGACCACTTGAGGGTTCTCTTCTTTGTTCGAGATGAGGAGTAGTTCGGTTTTGTCCGGGTTCAGTTTTAAGTGGTTGCTTGACAGCCAGCATTGTCCTTCTCTTAGTGTTTCATTGACTCTTCGGATGTCTTTGGCAGAGGAGATTTCCAGGTAGATTTGGGTGTCATCAGCATATATTTGAAAAGGGATGTGTGCTTTTCTGAGTAAAGTGGCGAGGGGTTCCATGTAAATGTTAAAGGTAGAGGGGTTAGCACTGATCCTTGGGGGACTCCCCTCAAGACTGGCTGAAGGTCAGATTCGAAGCATCTGATTTTGATTCTCTGGGAGCGGTTGAGTAGGAATGAGGAGACCCAATTGAGGACCACCTCGTTTAAACCAGCCCTGTCTTCGAGAGCTTTGAGGAGAAGTTTGTGGTCAACTGTGTCAAATGCTGCTGATAGGTCTAGGAGAATGTGGAGGCAGCATTGGTCTGAGTCCAGTGATTTGTGAATATCATCAATTATGTTGAGGATTGCGGTTTCAGTGCTGCATCCTTTCATGAATCCTGACTGATGGGAGTCGAGGAGGTTGGTATTGTCCAGGTGTTGAGTTAATTGTTGGAGTACACATTTTTCTAGGATTTTGGAAAGAAGAGGAAGATTGGAGACAGGTCTAAAGTTGTTTAGGTCATTTATGTCCAGGCCTGTTTTTTTCAGCAGCAGGGTGCCTTGGTCCACTGTCTGCTAAGGGACGGGGTGGAGCAATTGATGTTCAGGGAGCGCTCGATCTTGGAGATCTTGTGATTTAAGAAGGTGGCAAAGTTGTTGCACTGTTCTTTGGAAGCCTGTCCCAAGGACGTGTCAGGTTTGGAGGTTTGTTGTCTGATGATCTTGAAGAGCTCCAGGGTCTGTTTTTGTGCCATCCAGTGCAGAGCGGAAATATACACATTTTCTGTTCTTGATAGGACTGTTGTATTTCTTCCTGATAGTTCTAAGTTGATCGCGGTGGCAGGTAGTGGGCATGCGCCTCCAGCGTCTTTCTGAGGCTATTAATTGTCTCCTTTCGTCATTGATGTCAGAGTCGAACCACGATCGGAACGGAATGGCTCATTTTTATTTAAGTTTCAGGGGTGCTAGTTGGTCCAGCAGGGATACCATGTGCATGTTATATAGTGAGGTGAGATCATTTGTGGAGAGATCCTTGCCGCTGGGTAAGAGCAACTTAAGCCTTTCTTCCATGATGTCCAGGGGGATCTTGGTGAGATTTCTGGACCATTTGGGGGGGTCTTGAACAGGAGGCAGGAATAGAACTTTTTTGTTGACGTTGAATAAGATCATGTGGTGATCCGACCCGTCCACTGGAAGAATGTTGTCAATCGTGATTGCTTCTCGATGGGCAATGATGGCATCCAAGGTCGTTCCTTTGTTGTGAGTTTCTTCCGAGCAAGGTTGGGACATGTTATTGTTGCAGAGGAGATTGTTGAGAGATTGAATTAGTGTGTTGTTGGTTTCGTTCCAGCGTAGGTTGAGATCACCCAGGATTAGATAGTCAGTGTCTTTGAGAGCGCAGTGGGCAATGAAGTCGGATAAGTGTTCCCCAAATGAGGGGGAGTTACCTGGTGGGTGATAGAGCAGGTGACCAACTAATGGGCTGTTATCCTTCATTTTGATGTTGACAGTGAGACATTCAAAGGAGCTATACTTGCAGGAGTCCATTACATTGATGTCTATGTCCTCCTTATGGATGATGGCAACACCTCCACCTCGTTGGTCTTTTCTATCTTTGTTGATGATGCGGAAACCTGGGGGCACCAGCATATCAAAGCAGGGAGGGGAGATCTCGTTCAGCCACGTCTCCGTGATGAACGCAATATCTAAATCCTGGGAGAGGATGGCTTCTGTTAATTCCATTGCGTGCTTCGGGCTGATCTACAGTTGATGAGCATGCAATTAGTGGATAATTTCTTACTGCTCGGTTACTCTCCTGATGGGGCCCTCGGTATTGAGGAAAGGGAGGGTAGGGGTCTTGTGATTTTTGCGGGAGGTGGTCTCTTCTGAAGCCTGTGATCACTTGAATATTGAAATTCGGGGAAGCTGAGAGAGGAGAGACATAGGTGGAGGCTAGGTCCAAAGCTTCTTCAGCAGACATGGCTGCTTTAGTTCTGGAAGGACTTTGTGACTGGCTATCAGCATCCTTACTAGGAGGGATCTGTACCCCAGATGCGGGGGCTTTGATTCTTATGGGAGGCTGAAATGGGATCTCAGTGTCGTTCCTGGTAGGACTCTGCCGCCGGTTCTTGAGGGCGGATGAGGGCCCGAGATGCGGCTTTAGAAGGATAGAGTTGGTCTGGGAAGAGGGCCTGGGTTGGGATTGCTGGGGCTTTCGAGCTTTGTCTAGGTTGGTTAGGATTTCATCAAGGCCCCTGAATATTATTTCTAGCTGAATTTCTAGTAGGGTCAGTCGTATTGCCAAATTCTCCGGGGCTGGGGCAGGCGGTTTTGGGTAGGGACATCTTGCGGGGTGGGGAGCCTGGTCGAATTGTGAGGCCTAATGGTAGGATGGTATCCCAATTGTCTCTGTTACCGACATTCGGTGGGGGGGTCTAATCGAGGGCTTTGCCTCGTGAATCTGCGGGCGAAATAGGGAGGTCAGTAGACCGAGCCTGTGGGATGGAGGAGTGATGTTGACAAGGATGAGTTTGAGAGGGTGGTGGGACCTGATCTACCCCAGAGGCATGAAGGTCACGATTCAAGGGAGCAGAAGAGGGGGAGGTGCTTCTAGTGGGGCGGCTGAAGGATCTTATCAGGGGAGCGGGAGTAGGTATTTGCTTTGCCTTATGGGGCATGTTGACCAGGGAAGGAGGTTGAGGAGGAGCAGGCCGAAGAGAGTGAAGCAGGGTGCAACGTAGTGTCACGATTGTCGAACTCCTCAGGATCAGGGCGATGCTTAAAGGGGTCCACCTCCTGATTTCCCCACACTCTGACTAAGTACAACCACAGAGCATAGAGGTAATCAAGCGAGGGATGAGAAAGGGAAGGAGCAGCAACAGAAGGGATACCTGAAATGAGAATGTGGAAAGGTTAGCATTCAATAATGACTGACGTCTCTCATTTTGTCTCGCTAGTAAGAACACCCACCTAGAATGTTTTTCTTCCAGAGGTGAACCCTTCCTCCTTGTCGTGGTGAAGTAAGATGCGTCTCTTATCACCTTGATCAGAACACTCCTACAAGACAAAGCAAACATTACCCTCCTCCTCAAGCATTCAAGAGTATAACGGGAAAACCCCAAATCAGCACATACATACCCTCTCTTACACTCCCAGATATCCAAAGCATAACTCTCTCCAGAAAAAAATAAAGCCTGAGATGAAAGCAGACAACAAAAGGTAAAATAAAAAGGGGGTCTAGTCGTTCCTTAACCAAGACCCTTGCTACTCCAAATAGTCACAGCGAAAACCAAGAATAATCCACAGTTCAACCAGCTTGCCCAGCAATAAAGTTTTTTTGAAGAAATGGTAGTTTGATTTTAGCACAAAAATAGATAAGTTCTGGAAAACTGAACCATCTTACCAGATCGCCGGAATAAAGCCCCTTATCCGGACATAACTGTCTGTCCCGAAGAAAAAGAGGTCCTGCCAATATCCCCTCGGCAAACTCTAGTGAAGAACCCACTCAGGGAAAAACCAAAGGAGTCAACACTGACCTTCGTAGCGAAAAAATTACTGAACCTGGAAATCCACTTTTCTCCAGAGTCCAAAACCCCTTCTCCAATTGAGCCGCAAACGGAAGGGGACATTCAAACTATCCTTGCTCAGCCGAGCAAGATCACGATGGGATGCCCCAGAGATACTGACGAACAGCCAGCTCCACCCTCGAAGCGTCTCTGCCGATAACACACTAAGTAGCGAAGAACGAAACTGAAGCACGCACAACAGAGCGGATGGCTCTGTAAACACACTACGGGTCTCAGCCGAGAACGCATGATGACAGGAAACAAGACTGGAACACACGAAAGCAGAGCGGACTGCTCTGCACTCCAAAAGCCGAAATTGACATAACGAAAGGTATCACGTACGGCGCTGCCTGAGAGGGTACGTGATTAAGAAGGAAGGAAGGCCAAACTAGTAGGCGTCGTTACTCAAGTCCTGACATGAAGAGCAGGGAAGAAGGAGTCGAAGGTCCCTAAGTTCTCGTTGTTAGCCTGTATCAAAACTGTGCCATTTGAGTAAATGGTCACAGATGTATTCCAGTTTCTAGTAGCCTGGTTGGGGAGAGAGGCCGATTGGGGGTGGTCGGAGGGCCGAGTCAACATGAGTGGGAGAGATAAAGGTTCTGGGGCATAGATTCGGCTGAAAAATTAGTGTGATTGTTACGGGGGAGAGAGCATCTTGAAACATGACTGATACCTTAGAGTGGACCAGGAGTCATCAGCATCCTTGGAGCAGGCGGAGGGTAGTCTTTAGTGTCCTGAGTATGACCTTAAACTGAGTGGGGGTCCTAACAACGAGTTAAATGCCACACTCTATTTTGCCGAGATGGGATGGTGTCGGCCATCTTAAACTCAGGCATCGACTCCGTGCCAGTCCAGGGCGAGATCAGGCTCCTATTTGGGCTTCCTTTTGGGCAGGTCTGAGGGGGGAGGGAGCCTTCATCCAAATGAGTGACTCAGTAGGTGGAGGCACGGAAAGCTTAGTGGGTGCTGCAAACCTTTGACCGGAGATGTCCTAGGCGTCGGCCATCTTGGGGCCAGGTATGGACTTCAAGTCTTTCTGGATCTTTTAGAGTTCCTTTTTGGGCTTCCTTTTGGGCAGAACTGAGGGGAGAGCCTTCATCTATATGAGAGCCCCAGAGGGTGGCGGTACAAAAGCTTAAAAAGCTGGAAAACCTTCGGCCTGTGGACTCCAATGCGTCGGCCATTTTGGGTCAAGGCATAGACTTCAGGTCTTTCTGGATCCTTTTTGACTTCCTATTTGTTTATATTTTTATTTTTTGCTTCCCTTTAGGCGGATCCAAGGAGAGGGAGCCAAGCCTTCCTCCGATTGCGAGCTCCGATGAGCAGGGGCAAGAGGAGCTTCGAGTGAACAGTGCTCGATCATGCACAGTCTCAGGCGTCGGTCATCTAGGGCCAGGCGACTACCTCTCGCCGAACCGTTGTGTGAACGAAATCTTTTCCCAGCTCTCTTTAGTGCACCATTAAAGGAGGGGGGAGCCGCTTCTTGAACCAATGCGGGCTCCGGTGTGCTCCGGTGTGCGGGCCATCAAGGCTGCTCCTCGAGGAAATCAGCATGAGCATCCATCGGGGGGTCCTTCCGACCGCTCTATCGCTCCTCACTCCTCTCTTGACGCCTGCCTGGCAGCTCCGTCTGCGTGGGGGTGACTCCCGCCGGCTGCTGTTCCAGGACTTCTTTATGCAGGGCAAATCGTCGGGCTGACCTGGGAAGAACCCGAAGGATTCGTCTCCCTGGGCTCCTCGGCAGGACCGCTTGACAGCCGGAGCGCAGGGGAACGCTCTAGCAGCGGTTCAGCCAGACGCCCCAGTTGGTCCCGGTAAGTCCTGCGGTGTTCAAGATTAATGGCTGTGGCGGGGTGAACGGGGAGAATGGGCTGGGTGGGATTTTCACTAAGTTAGTGATCCCAAGCCCGAGATCCCGTTTTTCCGATCTTGCCAGCCTTTACTTGTCTTTGTGAGTGCAGTGTTAAATAATTTTTGGCCTCCATCTAAGGATTGGTGAATTGGGTCATTACCCATTGCTGCAACCCATATCCTTGGTCACCTTAAAAGTACAAACATACAACAGTAAATTAATTTTCAAATTGTTACTTAGACATAACTATCCATTTGTGTTATGTATGCTGCCAAACTCATACACAATTCTTACACTGTTGAACATATATGTTTTAGATACTGTTGACCATTGGTTTATACATGTATCTTCAAGTCCTATGTGTCATCGCATATATTGTCCATGCCCTCAGACATATGACTCTTCTACATGCTAACTGTCGTGTTTAGGCATTAGATTACAATGACAAGTATTTTGGAATGTTCTTAACAGCTCTATGTGTTTTGCACTCACTATGTGCATTGTGAGAAACGTATGGTCAGATTCTCTGGCATATATTCAGCCAAATGTAGGATGTGACAGTGTCAACATGTTTGACTCTCACTCATACAGTTGTTCTTTTGGCACCCAGGATGTCTTTGCTTGCCTACATGACATTAGCCCAGCCTTTAATTTGCTCACTTAATTTAGCAGGCCATTTGCTTAGTACATGCTGTGAATTTCCAGCATGTGACATGAATAGTTACACATTTTTTTGGCAAGCAACAGCAATACTTTATGTTTGACACTGTGTTGTGCCGAACTTAGATCATCACATAGGCATGGCATTGTAGGCTGTTATTATATGAGATAAACTGATGTAGATAAAGGTAACTTTTAACTACAGCCCTGTACACAACACTTCCAGATTACACATGTGTTTATGTGGATTTACCTTGTCGTTGATTTAGAGCCTATATGCCTTAATTATGACATCATTGATGTGGCAGGAGAGTGTTGACTTTGGGATCCGGAGTACACTGTAATACCTTACCCTGGTTGATTTTAATTATATGTCATTTATTGGTGTTTTACATGTTTGACAGCATATTGATTGACTGTGTAAGTTTTATATTGATGGACTGTGATGCAGGAAATGTAAGCAATTTGAGCCACCAAAACTGGTCATCTATACCTTTGAGTAAGTTTGTCAATGGGGGTTGGTAACTACGTGTATATTTGGACCTAGACTGTAATAATGGCTGGTACATTAATGTACTTTGTACTTTTGGTATCACATATGTACCTAGAGTTCACATTTGCTCAATAATTGAAGCAACACTTACAGTGCGTGGCATAAATGGAATTTACAACTACTTCTTCTGTTATTGCTCCCGATACTTTGGTCAACATACAAGTTTACTGCAATGTATGACACATTTATTTAGGAACACATGATTTGCTCAACACTCATTATTTTAGTTGAACTTTCACAAACTACTAAGCCTAGATAAGCCACGGCACATACATCTCACACTTGTCAATATGAGTAGAAAGGGTGCATATTAGCTTTCACTTGTAAACTGCATAAATATTGTATTAATTTGGTAACCAGAGCAGAACATTGATTCTGTCCACTCACACAGTGTGAGATGATACCATAATTCTGATAGTTAATTTTTCCCTACTTCCACTGTAGGATAAATGAGGGAATGACACAATGGGAAATAATTGTCTACATGTTGGAGACAGTTATTCCCACTTTGTGCATATGACACAAGATCCATACACAAACACAGAGATGGCAATTATGTCATAGATTACAACTTTTTAGTTGGTATTATGTGTATTTGGGGTTTATTTACCAGTGAATAGGCCATTGAAATATGTGCCTTTCCAAAACTACTCATTGATTGTACTCTGGTGGGAGATGAAGGCATCATGCGCACTACCAGGATATTTTGCAAGCACATTGATGAACATTCCCTGATGGTCTACTATGGCCTGGACATTGATGGAGTAGGTGTGCTTGCGGTTTCTGTAAAGGTGGGATATTGCAGCAGGGGGCACCAATTGCACATGTGTGCAATCATTTGCACCAAGAACATGAGGGAGTCCAGCTATGGCATAGAATCCTGCTGGCTAGCCAGTTGTTTTGTGGAATTGTGGGGAAGAGAAGGTATTGGGGTGTGAGTTTGTTTTTGGTATCTAAAACAGAGGGTAGAAAGGCAGAAAATGCTCCCTTTGAAATTCCTGTCAATCTGACTGTTGTGATTTGGAAATTAGCTGATGCTGGCATGTTGAGCATAGCCATATGTTTTACATGTGATGGGATGTTGGTGGGCCTTGCAGTTTGTGGATGAAGTCTTGGCACACTCTTCTCCAGCAATTCCATGATGAACTCCCTCTTGAGTCTGTAGAACTGTATCACCTCCTACTCCCTGAGGTGTAAAAGGTGAGCCCACATTACTATCGATGCCCGGGCTGCTGGCGCAAGTCGCCTCTTAGTTCTCATTCTGAATAGTTACCAAATAAAGAGACGGGCGCTGGAAGCTGGAATCACAAGAACCGAGTTGTCATTTCGGACACGAAACACAGTGTCTGTCGGGAGGTGCTCTAACAAGTGAGCTGAGACATCTTCTTTTATACCTTACAAAACACTTGGCATTACAATCAGGACATTGTGACACAAAGAAAAGACATCCCTATAATCCTCGTGTCAATCCTACCCCACATATGTTATCAATAGAGACCCTTGAACTGTAGATAAGGGAGGGGGCAATGATGCAGCTGAGTGTTCCGCTGATTATTAGGAGATGTGCGCCTGATCGTATCCCAAGGGGTGGGGAAGCCAGGATCAATAGTGGGTTCTTTGAAGAGGAGTGACTCCATATCATAAGGGGCAATAAACAGTATCTTCCGGCTTAGGCGATGGCCTCGGACATGTGTGGACAGTCCATCGCGGAGGGAGGGTTTACTAACAGAGGGGTTATTCATAAAAGGAAAGGAGGTGTTGGTCAGGCGCGGCCGGGACTCCCAAGGACAGGGTCTTGCAGAAGAGGAAGGTTTATGACTTGTCCATGTGAGGGAGAAGGGGGGAGCCAGGGTGCGCACAGGGACAGAGTCGCACAGAGAGAAAGGTCTTGTGACCTGTACATGAGAGAACAGGGGCAGTCAGATACAGCTGGGGGGTTACGTCAGCTGAGACGAAGGATGCCTCTTCAAGAGGAAATGGGGGGTTTGCGTGGGTCAAGCAGGAGGGTTGCCTTTCATAGCAGGGTCGTGCAGAGGGAGAGGGTGTCATGGTCTATGCATGTGAGAGGGGGTTTAAGATACGCGCAGGAGGGAAGCCGGGGATTCCAATGGGCAAAAGGCCATGGTGCCTAGAATGGCTGTCACGTACATATGGGTACGGGCTTTTACTGGCGGAGTGATGCGGTCAATATTTTATGGTATTCATGGTGCTTACAGGGAGAGGAGTGGGAAAAGGGAAATGAACGCTGTTTATGTACATCAATTTTTCTAATTTTCCACAGTCGCCCCTTTTTACATTACAGAGTTCATTTTTGTACTTGATAGGGGTACAAATAAACAGGCGTAGTTGAAGAATTAGCATTTGTCAATACTAACATTTGGCATATAATCATGGACAGTTGATGTGATGGGCAGAATGCAGCACATAGGAAATTGCATTTGTCGAGTTCCTATCATTTCAAAAGCACTACATAGCATAAATGTTTCTGACTTAAAAAATGTGACCAATGAACATCTTGACCAAGTAGTTGAGGGCGGAATTCAGTTCAATACACAAGATCTCTTCGTCACAGTGTCTTTTTAGCAGTGAGCCATCACTGGTAGGCTCTAGTCTTTTTAGCAGTGAGCCATCACTGGTAGGCTCTAGTCCGTGTCCTTTCGTTGGCGCTGTTGAGCACCGGCGGTGGAGCTATAGGTCCAGCTCGGGTCCATCCTTACGCGTTGCAGGGTGCGGTCAGTCCTCTGCTGTTAGACCACAGTCCTGTTCCCTAACCAATCCTTTTAGTGGCGCCTTATGCTCGGCACCCATATTCCTGCGGCGTACCCCATTTCCACCTGGATGCTGTCCTTCCTTTCGACAAGAAGTCATGTGGAAAAGAGGGTGTGTGGTTTCGATAGTCGATGGGAGTGAGAGGGCGGAGTGGGGGCAGATTTTCTTGGGACACACCAAAGGGACCAAGGGAGCAAATGATAACAAGCAAGCAAGCCCATCAACCGGGCTTGAAGAGGGGGACGGAAGCTTCAGGCACGTGTGGGTAGGCGGACAAAAGGCTTCAGGACAGCCCTTCATCCTTTCGTTTTACCACATTGGAGAGTGCTGTCTCGTCCCGTATTCCTGTCGTGCTGGGGCTCCACCTTTGGTCGATGTCGCAGGTGTCCCATGATCTGCGGCCAGGCTGTGTGTCACGTCCGACCCTTCTCCTCCGGTGATCGTATATCTTTGAAACAGGTACAAAACAAGCTTTAGAGAACTGGTCAGGGGAAGACATTTATGCACGTGAATTCTTCCCTCAATCCTACGTACTTGGGAGATACGCTCATCGGTCACAGTCAGAGGTTCATTACCAAGCAGTGCATATGTCAGCATTCCTACTGAGTTTATGCCAAGTTTCATTCATCGTCTACACATGTCACAAATGGAGGAAAGTCAGACTCTTATCAACTGTGCATTTCATCAAACTCAACATTTCGGAACCTCCAGGGAGACTCGTCTTTCTAACCTGAGCCTTAACATTCTAACATTTCCCTTCAAGGCTGGCTAACCTTTTCAAACAGGGCGGGGGCGCTATCATCGAGAGTCAGGGTAAAACAGGTTTTTCTCGAGGGACGACAGTTACTCATGGTCATCATGTTTATATCCGGGACAGCAGCTGGGGTCAATCAAGTGGGGCGGGGATGCTTCGGGCATTAGCGCTTGGGTGCAAAGGGGTGGGGCAATCTGGGCATTGGAGGTCAACCTAGACGTTGGCGTTTGTCTCTAACAACAACAAAAAAAAATAGGGTGCCATTGACATATAGTTCCCTTTTTAAGAGGGCCAGATTAGGGGACCTTAGTCGTCTCACCTGTCCTTTCTTTCTTAGCCAATTCGAGTTCATTCATTTTGTAGAAAGGAGAGGTAGTAATATGGCAAATCACAATCATTTTATTTTCTGTCAATTTCACTGAACACCTTTGTGTTCACAGAGTATCCAATCAGACTAGTGCCAGCGGGGCACAAAATATATACACAAAGGAAGTTGGAACAGGGGGACTCTCGTAGAGAGTGAGAGTCGTCCGCAACCTAAACGAGCTATTCAGTACACATATGACATGTAGAGAGAGAGAGAGAGAGAGACAGATAGAGGGAGAGAGAGAGATCGAGGGGAGAGAGAGAGAAAGACGTGTACGGTAATAGGTCATTTAGTGCGCTCACAACACAGAACGACAGGGGTCAGGTAACACGCGAACACAGACAGAGGGAAGACATAAATCCGTACATTACATACACACAAACTCAGACAAGGGAAGACAGTACATGTGTTACATACAAAAGCGTTCACGACAAAACACAAAATAGTTGTTGGCCAAACGAAAATCTCCTTGCGCATGCTGCGCATTTTTAATATCCTATTTATCCATGGGCTGAGTTCTTTTTACCTTTCCTCCTTCTTTTATCGTTGGCTATTTTTGCAAGCGCTCCCAATTGCCAATACTTACACCTCGGTCAGCCGGTCAGAAATTAACCTGGTCGGGCTATTGCCCATAGGTGGATCTTAAACCACTTTTGATTTTCTTCCTTTGGTTGGATGTTCTCCAGGCTGAGGCAACAGAGGGTATTGATCAGGAGAACAGTCGGGCAGTTTCGTTATATCTATAAAAGGGTGAGAACGAGGTGGTACATTTCGAACATCAACAATATTTCTAACTTCCCAGACGGGTGGTGCCTGGGTACCCTTACCTCAGGACTTTTCCTAGTCCTTTCCCTATCTAATTAAACGTCATAATCGCGTTATCTAGCGTGCTAATGTCGAGTCAATTTCCGTCATACAGTACCCGTCAAGTTTCTATGTCAGTCCATCCTCCCAGTCGTTACGTTCTAGGGAGGAACAGTCATATCTACGTCTACGTCTGTCAAAGCTTGTTAGCATAAGTACTATGCTCAGATCCCCTTTTTCTCCTTTTGTCGGTCGCTCGATCGTCGCTTTTCCATACTTCAGCCGACGGGACCTGCAGAAGGGAGGAGAAGAAGGGGGGTGGGGGCAGCATTCAAAACACATCAGCGCGCATAAATCCGAAAATGTTTTTACCTACCACATACTCGACCTATCTCCCCGGGGTGCATTCTCTACCATCTCGGCGTTTAAGCCCAGAGGGACCAGCAGTGTCAGATAGATAATCATCGATGGTCTGCGGATCTACATGCATCACACGATCGTGGCCTTATAGGTCGTGTGCAAGGGTGGCGGTCAGGTGGTATTTCTGTGGTATCGCTCAAGGGCGTCTAAAAACACCTTTTCGGCTGCCTGCGATACATAGTGTAGCTGCTAAATACCGGGCCTTTTTAACCTTCAACCTTAATCATACTGCATGTATTTTGCCTATGTCGATGACAGTAGCCATACATTTCAACAACATTCATAAATATAAACGCTACGATAATATTTGCGTGTTCAAAGATTTTAATGAAAAAGGTTGGCGCACAAATACGGGCCTACAAACCAGTGGGCCGGCTACGGAGAATAAAGTCGGTGGTCTTTCATTTCGTAAAGTGCGGCAGTGAAATAAAATCATATCGAACTTTCCTACACTGCAAGTATAATGCATGCCAATAATTCAATTTTTCAATAATTTTATCTCGCTGTCCAACTATTACTCAAGATCTAATATTTACCAATCCATTGTCAAATGCTCAATCAGTTCCTGTTTCATCCCAATTCATTGCTTCCAACACATAATTAGTACCCACTCTAAATCAGCTCATTGTCCCAGCACATAATCAATATCCATCTTATATCGCTTTCTTTTCCAAGCACATACTCAATATCCTTCTTATCTACTTTCATTGTCCAAAAACTGCATACATATCTCGGGGCATCAAAGCCGCGCAATCAGGGTGCAACAAGGTTTATTTAAAAAGTCTCATTTTGTGTCGGCGCCATTTTGGGCGAGGTCAGGCAAGTCCCTGCATAGTCAGATTGCCTCCACTGACTCGTAGTAGGACCAGAACCTTCCGTTGGTGGTTTCAAAAGTTTTTCGCAATGGGTTAACAGTTTAGCAATATGGACCATCAGTCAAAGAGTGGGGAGGGCGGTAACAATTTTTTCCTACCGGGTCATTCTGGTGTTCCTCCGGAACTGAACAAGTCTGTGCCTTGGCTGTATTTTAGTCTTTTTCAAAACTGAGGCTGGCGCTGGCAGGAGTGCGCCGATGTCGCGGTTCCCAGTGAGGGGGACGGGGGCGCCCATGCGGAGGGATCGGGGTGCCCCCCGGCTCTCATAGAATCTTCAAAGTTGAGGAGAGAAGGCATGGGGCGTGTGCCCGTCCTGGGCAAAAGACCGCTTTTCGATGTTGACCCTCTTTAAGCAAGAGCATTGGGGTGTCGCTGGAAGCCTCCACCTGGAGGGAGGTGGGGGAGGGTCGTTCGCGCCACCTCCCCCTTCCAGCGACCCCGCGCCGTTCTTCGGCTCCAGCGCTTTGGTATTGGCCGTGCCAGCCATTGAAGATGGGGGGGGGGTCGGTGGCTGAGGCAAGACATCCCCCCCCCTTTGACATGTGGCGGGACTACCTGTAATCTTCAGGCGTGGTCATGTGGCGGGACTACCTGCAACTCTCAGGGTTATCCAACCTCGCCTTGGCTCCGGTCCTCGTCGATGGCCAGATCAGGCAAGAGAGAGGGTGTGGGGGGTGGTCGGTGGCCGAGGCAAGACAGCCCCCCCCCGTGGCCTGCGGGGCAGCAGAAGAGGGAAAGGGGAGACCTCCATGATTCCTCGGGCCGTCCGCCCTACAGCCTCCCCCTTCGACTGCGGCCAGCCGAACCCTGCACGCATCGAGGTCTCGCCTTCCGGATGGGCGTAACCGCGGACCTGTTGCACTTCGGGAGCTTCTGGAATGGGGGTAGGTACCTATTGAATTGTTTCTATTTCATGTGACCGTTATTTGGGTGTGGTGGGCAATGAGGCAGACATGTTGGGAGCAGGAATAGGCAGTGGAGCCTAGCTACCTCGTGGCTGTCTTGCTGTCGATTTTTCGCCATTTTATATTTCTTATTACGAACTGTTTCTAATGTTTCTTATTTTTAGTGAAGTCGAAAGCTCATCAGGGGGTTACTGACTTAGCCCGAATTCTTTTTATTTTTCCTTCTTTTCCTTAGCGTGTTTCGAGCTAAAGTTTTCTGTTAGTAGGGTACGGTGATCACTTCATTTTTATATGTCCTTTCACTAGGGGTACTCTTGGACGGACCAGGTGAGTTACCTCCAATAAATGGTCCGGGTTGGAACTAGATTATCAATCAGAGGGGAACACATATCCTTCGTTAGGGTATCATCCTGGACGGACCAAATGATGTACCTCCACTTACTAGGGTAGCCTCCTGGACGGACCAGATGGGTTACTTCCAATAAATGGCCAACAAGTGGGGGCATGTGTCCTCCATTAGGGTAGTCTCCTGGACGGACCAGGTGAGCTACCCCCCAAATAATAGTCAATCAGTGGGGAGTGGGTAGGACTGACGGATTACAACGGGGACAAAAGTCTGCATCACCTACCCTTTTCTACCTGCAAAGACTAGACAGAATATTTCTATTCCACGTTGTTTGCAAACAGAAAATACCTCAAACAAACAATTCCTTGGACAACGATGTCCAGTCAATCAATCAATCAGTGGGGAGAAAAACAGGCATGACGGATTACAACGGGGACAAACGTCTGCATTACCTGCCCTTCGCCATCCGCAAAGGGAGACAGAATATTTCTATTTGTCTCTGTTTGTGGACAGGGAAGATCTCAAAGAGCAACAATCGATTATTAATCGGTGGGGAGAAAGGTAGGCATGACGGATTACAACGGGGACAAAAGTCTGCATTACCTACCCTTCTCTATCTGCAAAGAGAGACGAACGTTCCTATTCGCCGTTGTTTGCAGACAGAGAATGTCTCGTTCTCAAGAAGAGAACCAATATTTCAAGTAGCAACCAAAGCTAAATGAACCAATAACAACAATATCAGTATTCAAATACCGATTCCAATACAATCAATCAAACAATCAGATGGATGAAACCATCCTACCAATCAGGCGTAAAACGCCCTACTTAATCTTACCCGGACCGGACCATACGGACAGTTCTTCATCTTCCTCCTCCAGCGCCCGATCGTTCTCTTACTCCGTGTAGCATTCCTGTGGGATCCCAGTCAGGACAATAGGTCACTCGAGAGAGGTCCGTTCAGAATCGATGAAGTTCTTTCGATCGGCAGCCGGACGAGGGCCCTCACAAGGCAGGTATACTCCGATCATTTAGATGTTCACTTCTTCGTCTGGATCTCTCTTACCGGACCTTATGTCACTGATGGGCCCCGCGTTGGGACGCCAATTGTAAAAGATGAGCCCACATTACTATCGATGCCCGGGCTGCTGGCGCAAGTCGCCTCTTAGTTCTCATTCTGAATAGTTACCAAATAAAGAGACGGGCGCTGGAAGCTGGAATTACAAGAACCGAGTTTTATTTCTCATGAGGAGAGCCTGTCATTTCGGACACGAAACACAGTGTCTGTCGGGAGGTGCTCTAACAAGTGAGCTGAGACATCTTCTTTTATACCTTACAAAAAACACTTGGCATTACAATCAGGACATTGTGACACAAAGAAAAGACATCCCTATAATCCTCGTGTCAATCCTACCCCACATATGTTATCAATAGAGACCCTTGAACTGTAGATAAGGGAGGGGGCAATGACGCAGCTGAGTGTTCCGCTGATTATTAGGAGATGTGCGCCTGATCGTATCCCAAGGGGTGGGGAAGCCAGGATCAATAGTGGGTTCTTTGAAGAGGAGTGACTCCATACCATAAGGGGCAATAAACAGTATCTTCCGGCTTAGGCGATGGCCTCGGACATGTGTGGACAGTCCATCGCGGAGGGAGGGTTTACTAACAGAGGGGTTATTCATAAAAGGAAAGGAGGTGTTGGTCAGGCGCGGCCGGGACTCCCAAGGACAGGGTCTTGCAGAAGAGGAAGGTTTATGACTTGTCCATGTGAGGGAGGAGGGGGGAGCCAGGGTGCGCACAGGGACAGAGTCGCACAGAGAGAAAGGTCTTGTGACCTTTACATGAGAGAACAGGGGCAGTCAGATACAGCTGGGGGGTTATGTCAGCTGAGACGAAGGATGCCTCTTCAAGAGGAAATGGGGGGTTTGCGTGGGTCAAGCAGGAGGGTTGCCTTTCATAGCAGGGTCGTGCAGAGGGAGAGGGTGTCATGGTCTATGCATGTGAGAGGGGGTTTAAGATACGCGCAGGAGGGAAGCCGGGGATTCCAATGGGCAAAAGGCCATGGTGCCTAGAATGGCTGTCACGTACATATGGGTACGGGCTTTTACTGGCGGAGTGATGCGGTCAATATTTTATGGTATTCATGGTGCTTACAGGGAGAGGAGTGGGAAAAGGGAAATGAACGCTGTTTATGTACATCAATTTTTCTAATTTTCCACAGAGGTCAATGAGGGATATACACTGCCTGCATTGAAGTAAGGCAGCACATTGTGTGCCAGCACTGCAAAAAGGCAGGAATGCAGTGTACAATACTAAGTATGGTGCATTCCTGCCATTTCCCTATAATGAAGCACAGTGCAGCAAGGTAACTTGGTGATAAAATGATAAATATGCCCGAAGTGTCCATAAGGCACCATTATGCGCTACTTGACAATTACAGCTATAATTCTATTAGAGTAGCAGACGAAAAAGATAAAAACAAACTACCAAATAAAAAGTAACATTATCCCAATACCCCCCACCCCAATACCAATCATTTGAATGTTCAACAGACTGTGACACATGAATAAAGTTTCCTGGTGTCCTTGGGGATACTTACTCTTAATATGTTTCACAGCACATATGATTGTAAGAAGTATATGTTCATTCAAGGGGGTCTTTTACCAGATGTACTTTCTAAAACCTGAAATATTTCATCCCAGATACCCATTGGTGGGCCTTTGCTGTGTTTCCTGCATGAGCCAATAACATGGACAACTTTGCCAGTGACAATTTTAGGACATCTTGAATCTATCTTGTCACCTCTGAAGCTTTCCTATGCCTTCCAGTTCATCATTATGTTTCGCTTAGTAACAATCAAGGCTAAGTTGATGGATCTGCCAGACTACTTCTGGTGTTTAGGTCTGTGAATCAAGCTCAACAGTCATTGATAGGGTTTTATTTGTATGTACATATCCGTACGTAACCTCTTTGATAATGTTCACAATGTCACACCACTACACTTGTATAGGATAGCATTCCCAAACCATATGCTATACCCAGAGACATCCTCAAGATTTCTGTGAGGGGATAAATAAGTCTGGAGGATGAAAATTAATTTGAGTTAATTTAAGCAGAATTTCACATGACTGGCTTAGCATGCCCCAGTAGTTTCACCCGCGACTATCATCAGATAACTGCGCACTCATGGATTCCTCCAAAGCATTTCTTGCCCTAGATGTTTTACCCTACAAGGCGGGTATACCAATTTGCTCATAATAGATACAGCATATGTGCTATTTCCCTGTTTGGAAATTGCTGATCATATATCTGAATGAACCAGTTCTACTTGTCCACCATTAACAATGCCATGTATGCCATCAACTGTCCAGCGTTAAGGTTAAATCTCCCCCTAAGGACATGTAAATTTCACTTACAAAATAAGTGCCCTTCCGTGTAAATCCCAGCCTCCAACCAGACCTAGCTGTCAAAATGTTTGGTGAGTGGGGCCAATTTCAGAAAGCTCCATAAGGGCATTTCCAGGGAATATGGTTTTGTACCCCCTAAAGTCTTTGTATAGCTAAGCCGCCAGCAGTGTTTGACAACTCTAAGCACCAGAGTTATCATGTGTGTTCTTGTGTCCATCACTGTATACAATAAAGGGGCTTTCCTGTGACTAGCTGTAATTTTGAAACACCTCTCCTATACATATATGTGAGGATATCTCTGCCTCAATTGCAGAGTCTCTGCAATGCAAGTATGCATTTTAGTAGTATATATGGGAAGGACACAGAGGAGTGGCTAGAAATTGGCAATACGAATGAATAAAGGGGGATTAGGGAGGAGTAAGAAGGAGTAAGGAGGGGTTGAGAGAAGCTCAGAGAAGGTCAGGGTAAGGTTTAGGTGGGGACTTCATCCCACCCACAATAGAGTACGTTTATAGCTATTCACAAACTGCAGTTCTATAGTTACTAAGCACTAAAGGGACCCAAAATAGTAGTAAGGTACTCCAGTTTGACCTTGAATGAGCCTAGCATCATCCATGGCCAATCCTGGCATTGCAACCTCTTCTCATTGGGCCCATCAAACAGGTTCCCTCGACCCCATCTCCAAAAGGGAATTAGTACTGGTCCTTCCTAAGCAGAAGAAAGGCCCCCTACTCTGCAGGAGCTACAGACCCATTACCCTCCTTACCAGGGATATCAAGATACTGGTGTCCTTGCGGCTCATCTTTCAGCAGTGATCCTGTCCTTGATCCACCATACACAGGTAGGGTACATCCCCGGCCACTCCTCCAGGTACCACATCCACACATTAACCCATGATTGGCCAAAGACCAGAATGATGAGGCCCTCACTCTTTCCCTTGATTCTGAGAAGGCGTTTGATAGGGGTACCACTTTGTGACCCTCCAACAGTTTCGCCTGGGGGAGGACTTCATGGCCAAAGTTTGATGACACTGCAACTCGCCTACTGCCCAATTTGACTGTGGGGGATTTCTCTCAGATCTTTATCCAGTCCAGAAGGGGGACACAGTAGGGCTGCAAGCTGTCACCCCTGCTATTTCTTCTAGCTCTGGAACCCCTTGCAGCCTCTCTTTGCCAATTCCCACACCTCACCAGTATTCCCATCTCTGGTGGGACATCCACCATCTACCTTTACACCAATGACATCTTGCTTACCCTCTCAGACCTCCCTCATTTCCTCCCAGTCCTCCTGGACACCATCTCCAGCTTTGCAGTGCTCCCAGGACACAGGGTTTGCTGGGAAAAACAGTAAGGCTCTACTCATGTCACGGGTGACCACCAGAGCTGAGATATCCGCTTATCACTTCCAATGAGAGTCTTTGTGCTTGAATTAACTGGGGTCTACATAAACCTTGGACTAGATTGCATAATGGTGGATAACCTCATTCCCCTGCTGGCACATATGAAGCAGGACTTTGAGAAATGGGCCCACCCTGGACTCTCGCTATGGGGTAGGGTACACACAGGCGGTTAGAAAGGTGATGCTGCCACTATACACCTACGTCCTCAGCATGCTGCCCCTACTAGTCCCTCTCTGATTGTTGAGCTCTGTGGACTGAAGAATATCATCTTTTCTCAGGGGGGCTTCAATCCCCGCTTAGCCAGCAACAAGCTAATGGCTCAAAGATCTTGTGGGGGCCTGGGTCTCCCCTCAGTTGAGCACTTTGCACTGATCCTGCACTTGCCACAGTTTGCTTGTTTGTTTCCTGGGTACCCGAATCCACTGCAGTGGGTGTTGGCAGAGCTCACACTTCTGGGTTGCACTCATTCAACAAGAGTGGTACGCTTATGCCAGGTACCACCAACCAAATGATTCACACTATGGTCAAATCATGGTGGAGGGACCACCACTTCTTTAATACCATGCACTGTTATGGGGCAACTCTGGCCTCCGCATAGGTGGTGAGATGTTGTACTGGGAAACATGTGGTTCTCCGTGCATCTGTCGTTCTCAAACATGGTGCCTTCAAATCCTTCACCGCTCTCGGTGAAGAATTCGATCTCCCATCCCATCAGTCCTGGCAGTATGTGCAGCTACAGCATTCCATCAATCGTCACCTAGGTGTGCAGCCTTGGGTCTTGTAATGTAATGTAATGATGTAATGTAATGATGTCTTGTAAAGCTCCTGAATCACCCCACATGGGGTATCTCCACGCTTTAGACCGCTGGGGAACCCGTCCTGGCTTTCCCTGTGAGATGGTCCCTACTGGGTATCTCCAAGGTGAAACCAGGCATCCCCGGCGTATGTGGGGGGCCGTTGTGGAGATGAGGCAAGCTAATGCCCAGAGTTGCCGAGTGTGATCCCTGGTTAGAGTAAGCACCGAGGTGAGAATTATCGAGTCCGCTGACCCTGGTCCACGACCCTGCCACGTTGGGAATTGAACCCTGGTCCCGGGCCGTCCTCTGCTTCTGGGTCTGCCGCCTCTAACCAGTGAGCCACACCATTCCATCCCCTCCTGTAGTATCTTACCTCTGGACATGGGGCCGCTTCCGCAGGGTGATGTGTGGCTTCTGTAGCCTTTTGAGCCGTCATCGTTTCCCTCTGACCCTGCTAAATAGCTGCAGCATCACATGTCAAATTAGACTTCAGACAGAATATGAAACAGAGGATGGGGTGGACCTTCTCGAGACATTGGATCGTGGGTTCTGAGATGCATGATTGAAGTTCTATCTCTTTAAGTCACTACATGACTGGCACTAGACCCCTGTTAAACTGCAGGCAGCGGGCCGGTTACCACATGCAAACTTCCGGTGCTGCTCCTAGGACTGCTAGGACCTGATAAACATCCTCTGTGATTACCCCTTGTTGAGGCCTTTTTGAGAGGTGGCTGGCACCACACTGAGTGAGACTCTGCCTGTCACGACCCCGGTCTTGCACCTGATGGAGCGAGATGTTGAATGAAATTTTGTTCAAACTCGCAAAGTTAAACTTCCATAATCAATATAATAGCATTAATAGCATGTGTTGAATTTACTAACCAACCTAGTTTAAAATTACATACATTACACGCGGGACTAATGTGCTTTTATGTTGCACTTGCAAGTGCGTGAAAATAATAAACTAACCTTGTCTATTGTTATTGTCAGTATTAAATGCGGCTGTTTCATTAATGGCATGTGCTATGTTCGTGTGCATATGTTTTGTCGTGTCTTTTCTGTGGCAAAGGCTTGTGGAGAATCCTGGTGGCCTGTCAGAAGAAGGTTATTATACAATGCTGCTTTATGTGTTTAGCTAGGTAACATTATTAATGAGTTAATATTTTGCAAAGGAGAGGGTAACAGATTGGGTCTCAATTCTTTAATTAATTACTGTCTTCTGTTTGTTTGAATACTAGTTTCCGTGAGAAGTTTTTTGGGCCTACAAAAGATGGCATTTTTGAAACCTGTCCAGAGAAGAGCCTTGCACACGCTAGAAGTGGAAAGTTTTACCACGTTGACCATTTTGTCAGAAAATATAGACGTGCATATTGTGCTCATGAAGTTTGTCCAAGGACAGGAAGCGGCAGGATTGCCAAAGCAAGGAAGTTATGATTTGTAACTCGAAAGAACTTATTCTGATACATTTTCGAGGAAGCGAAATGACACGAACAATAGGGCTAAAGAAGAGCCCGTTTCTGGTTTGAAAGCGGTGATGACATGGATGGTCTGACATAAGTCAGCCAATGGGAACTCTGGATGGCAAAGAATATGAAAATTTTTGAGAAGAATAGCTAGTTAGAAAGGTATAAAATCTGGCCCTACAGGCAGAAGGGGGCTCTTGCTTCCCGATTCCTGAATGACGTGCTGATGGACTCTTGGCGCACGTAAGGATAGCAGTCTGTATTAAATATTCTTAGGTGAAGAGAGTTTTAGACAGGGAAATAGAATTTAGGGAATGGAAACTTTATTTTGCTTTAATTCATGCTAAATGATTTACTTTAAAATGTCAGACTAATAAGCCTTTCCTTGAATGAAGCTTTTTATTTGCTAATAAAATATTGACTTCTGAATAAAAATGCTCTTTCTTTGAATAAAATAAAGTTAATAAAATTAGATTTTTGAAATGACAAGCTGGTCTTGGTTATTCATGGTCTAGTTATCATTATTAGATCCATTTGCCTATGTGACTTAATTAATGTCGTATGTTCAAAACCATGGTAAGAAATAAGCATGGGCGGAAAATCCGTTCCGCTCGCGGATTTTGTGGATTTTCGGTAAATTCGCAATCCGCAAGATTCGTGAATTTCCTGCAAAATCCGCGAGCGGAACGGATTGGGTCAAAAGTTCAAGCTGACTTTTGTAACTCTTTTAGAATGGCGCCGGCAAGCTGCCAGAGCCATTCTAAAATAGTTACAAAAGTCAGCTCTAACAGTAAGCTCTAATAGATAAAGTAAAGCAGGTGCTCGAGTTGAAGCTCAAATTCAGTTACACAATCATTAATCACCCCAAACTTGGACAGAAGGGCACAAAAGTGGGACAGAGGGCAAAAGGGGACAAAAAATGAGTGGGGCAGAAGGGCACAGAAATGGGTGGTACAGAGGGCAGAAGGGCATAAAAAATGAGAGGGTGGCAGTGATTAACCAGGCAAAAAAAAAAACAGCAAACACCTGCGAACACGCAAAACGCCCCGCGAACACCCGCAAACATGCAAAAATTTAAAAATCCGCAAATTCGCGTGAATTTAGCAGATTGCAAATTCGCAAATCTGCAAATTTGCGAATCGCGAATTCGCAAAATTCGCCCATGTTTAGTAAGAAATGATAAACTGCAGATGTATATATTTTGTAAATAGTTAATGAATAGAGTGTTTAATTAGGTCACATGATTCAGTTGCTCAAAATTGTCTCTTTAGTTTATGATTAATGGTGAGTATTGTGGAGATAGATAGCGTTTGTGAGACAGTTTTTCATTAGGAGCGCTGGATCAATTACTTGGTAGCAGAGTTACGGTTACTATGGTAACTGACATGCTACATGGTAGATACATAGGATACACGTCTAAAACATGTTAAGTTTGTTCAGTTGTTACATGTAGTCGAAAGGTCTTTTCCAGCAGTGTGAAAATTCCTGGTTTACCGGCAAAGTTAAGTGTGACAAGTGAGGTTACACAGTGCATTTGTTCTGTTTCAAAATAGTGGTATTGACATATATCACTAGTGTTGTGGACGTACAGCATAAGTCTAGGGAGTTTAGGTGTGATAGGTTGAATGTATAGTGAGGATTGTCTATGAAATTGTAGCTTTTGAGAATAGGGACAACTGTCCTATTTTAAAACTTACTGTGAAAAGAGTAGTAGAATGTATCCAAGCTTGAGTGAAGGGTAAGGAAGTGTTGTTTATTCTTACTGGCAAGTGAGGATTTTTATTGGCGGGTTAAAGTCCTACCAAAAATTTCATGTATGAATGGTTAGGGATTCTTTCCGTATGATTGCATGTGATAGTAGGGTAAAACAAGGCTACTTGTTTTTATCAACAAATTTAAATATTCTGTGAAAATAGGGTCGTCTATTTCACGTGAAAGGATACTTGAATGATTGAAAAAACTATCTCTTTATTTTAGCGAAACAGACAAATGGTTTGTTAATGTAAAGTTACTAACTGAATTCAATTGAGAGATTTGTAAAAATATGGCGCTGTGAAAATATTTTGTAAGGGAGGGGTCAGTTCAAGGAGTGGAACGGAGACAGCGAAGCTGCAGCGGCAGCATACGTCACTAGGTTCGCGCTGTGATTGGCTAGCATACGTCACAGTATTTGCACACTGATTGGCTCATGTGACTTGGCAGGCTTGTACCTGATTGGCTCATTCTGAAATTCAGTGATTCTATTGGCTGAATAGAACAGTCACGTGAATTAATCTGATTGGCTTGTTGGTGACTTTCACACAAGGGTTGGCTAGTGTAGCGGAACAATAAGGAAATATTTACGATCTTTTCTAAATAAGTGGAATTGTTTTAAAACATGGATTATTATCACAGGAAAGAGGAAAAGAAGTCTTCATGGTTCCAGAAAATCTTTATAAAAGTGACAAAAAATTAGAAACGCGAGTTGGAAGATTACTTCATCAATATAAAACACCTGCAGCTTATATGTTAGGTGAATATGGTTATCATACTTGCCTTTGGATGGAGAATTGGATGGAATATACCAAGAATGATGGTATTTTGGCTTGGCCGAAAGATGGGTCATTTAACATTAAGGTGTTGAAAAGCTTGAGAGAAAAAATTATGTCTCTCGTAACAAAACCTAGACCTACCCAATTTGAGGCTTTAGTTGAATGGGAAGATAAGATGATTGAATTGGAACAGGAAAACAGAGGTGTAATAAGAGGCACAAGATTAGACATTAATAGAGAAACTCATGAAGACAGAATGCGTCGTTGGAGACGTATGGATATGTGTAATGGTTTGTACCCAGCAAGATTTAGTGAAGAATCTGGTCAAAAGAATACTGAAAAGAAAACTAATATTGGTGAAGATAGTGAATTAGAAGATCCAGTTTTAGAAGAGATTTACATTACAAAATCGAAACAACCGCCACCTTATCAACCAGTTTGCTCATTGTCTACCCCGAGAATTCCTCAAGGAACTTCTCCAAGTGCTCCTCCTAGAGAAATTAATGATGAGTCTCCATTTAGATTAAATCAGAATAATGCAACATTTCGAGAAAGAGTAGAAACATGGACTAATTCTAGTACATCTGGAGAAAGTAGAAATTATGCTGAAACCCCAGTTCAGAGAAATGAAATCCCAAGAAATGTAAAAAGAACAGAAAGACTTGAGGATAATCCAGATATTTCAGAATACTTACGATCAAAAGAAGAGTTAATACAGCAGTTAACTAAAGGCATGGAAGCAGTAACGGCACAGGTAACAATTGGACCTGTTGTTCCAGTTTTTGATCATAAAGAAATCAGACATTCAGCTCTGACTGTCCTTTTAAATGCATAAATTCAGAAAGAGGCTGAAAAATGTTATTCAGATTTATCAGAAATTAATTGAGAGAAAAAGATGCCAGACTTAACTTTTAATCAAAGTTTTTCCAATGGTCAATCTCCATCTGTTGCAGAATCTGATTCTGGAACTCCAGAAAAGAGCATAAATAAAATTGATTTAACAAAGACTCCACAGCCCCATGAATTTAAATTACTTGATGTTGCAAAATTGAAAACGGATTTGGAGGAATTGATTATTGGCACAATTGGACCTGACAGTTTGAAGTTATATCAGGATGATGAATTGTTGTTCATTTGCAAAAGCATACAATGGAAAACGAAATATAAATATGATCTGTTAGAAGAAATGGCTGCTGAATTAGAAATAGATTTGAGTAGACAGAAAAATTTGCAGAAACATTACAGAGTGGATTTCTCTGAAAAAGATATTGAAAACATGAACACCACAGGAAGGATAATTCATATAAAAGAATTAAAAGTGTTTCTAAAAAGATTAGGTGAATTAAGTAAATGGAGAGTGAAATGGACAAAGAAAAGAGAGGAAGACAAAAGAGAAAGAGGGGAAATTGCAACTGAGTTTCCTATGAGAGAAATAGCTGGCTGAGGGTATGTTCATGTTCCTTGGACAAGACAGGACATTTTACTGTTTACAAATGATTTTCCACGACTGAGAGAAAAACCTGTGGAATGGTATCGTCAGGTAGAGAGATTTGTTAAGGTCTCAAAAGTTCTGTGGATTGATCTTGATGGATTCTTTGACATTGTTGTTCCTTCAGATCTTTGGACAGAATGTAAAATTTCTATAGATTGGCCCAAAGAAGAACCTATTTGAGATAAAGTAACAGGTGCACCTTCACCTCTATATTATAAAGCTGTATGATAAAGTAATTGTATGGCTGAAAAACAAGATTCCCCCGAAAGAAGTAGATTGGGTTAAAATAGACAGAACAAATCAGGAGCCAAAAGAATCGGTACATTCATTTTATGAAAGATTACTGCTGGTATTTAAACAATACAGTGGTTATGAAAAATTGAGTGAGAAGGATATGAGCCATTTTATATACAGATTTGTACATGGCTTGAAACCTGAAATTGGTGAGATGATCAGATCAGGAATAGTTGGTTGGCAATCACTCACAGTTGATGACATCCTGGAAAGGGGCGACCACTCGGTCCCCCCAAACGTATGGTTGGGTGCCCCGATCCCCCGGGAAGCCATTTTGGGCGGGGGCGTGGCTCGGCTGGTATGCCCGAAGCGGCGCAGCCAGGGCGCGCCTGTTCCCGCCCAAGAGGGGTTGTGCTAGACACCTACACCGAAGACCACGCCCAGTAGGCGTACCGGAGGAGGGTACACACCCTCCCGCAGAAGAATAAATAGAGCGGGAATCCGAAGAAGCGTTCTCTTGTTCCTGTGCTCTGAAGGCTGCACCCACTCGTTGCTCGAGAGCCCTCGACGGAACAAGCAGCAATTTTGAGAACTTGTAATCTTGTTGTTTCTCTTTCAGTTACTTGGAGTTCGAAGAGTCCGGAACCTCGTCGATCGGCTAGGAGCAGAATACTCGACTTATGGCTGGCAAGAAAGCGGGAAAGGGTTCCGAGACGGATAAGGTGTTATGCCTATTGTCGAACCGGATGGCTTGCATGGACCGAAAACTCGGACAAGTCCAATCGATCGGTAGAGGTTTGACGGAGGTCAAAAAACAGCTGGCTGCACTGAGCAACCCGGGTCACCCTAAAAAGGTAATAGGCCCGGCCTTGCCGGGAGTCGTCCCTGAGGGTAGAGGGAAACGGGTCAAGAAGAGGGCGGTTTCGGGGGAGGTCCCGGTTCCAGAGGTACCCCCAGTCGCCCCCCTCATGCCGGTAGACAACCCGGTACCAAATCCAGACATGGGGCAGCCGATCCCGGTTGTGATTACTCCCGATAATGATGAGGAGATGCCTCCCGAATTGGCCATCCAGTTGGCAGCATGGCTCAAGAAAAAAGCAGGGGGAGCAGTGGCCCCTGGAGACCCGGCCGAGGAGGCCAGACTACTAATCGAGCAATTGCGGCAGTCAAGAGATGTCGCAAAGGCGAATGTTCCTCTTGTTTCCCCACAGGTGGCACCGGTAGGACCTGCAGGTGGTCACGAGAAGACGGCGGGAACAACGGCCGAACCGGGTAAGCTCACATTGCCAATGGCGGGGGAGGGTTCATTACCCTCGAGGCGGGAGAAGGTGGCACAGCACATCCCTTTGGCCACGAAAGAGTTAATATGGGGAGACAAATATGTTAACATGTTTTCCTTATTAACTGACCATCGCGAGATGGAATATGCTAAAACCCAGAAGGATTTGTGGCACCCGAGCGTCTGGCGCGCCAAGATGGCAGAATTCAGGGTGGATGAGACAGTAACGAACTGGGTTAAGGCCTTTTCTATATTTACTGCAGTTATGGGGGAACGCAAACCCGAGCTGATGACTGAGTTAACTTGTTATCAAAATCGTATTATGGATTTTTATTCAATGTATGAGGGGGAGGAATGGAAAGGTTATGACATGAAATTCCGGAAAGCGAAAGAATACGATGCTACTTTGACTTGGGATTGCCTGGACTCGGTGTCATGGCAAAAACAACTCCTGCCAGGGGCGGCAGGTACGTCCTCGCCAGGCGGGAGTGGGTCAGGGGTCGTCCGCCAAAAGCCCGCGGTGCCCTTTCGAGCGGGCGCCGGTGGGGATTACCAGCCTAAGACCGGCGGGAATGGCAGCAAGCGTGGGGTTTGTTGGGGCTTCAATTGAGGCAACTGTAACAGACTACAGGGAACATGTAGGTTCAAGCATGTGTGTGCGGGCTGTGGGAATTCCTCACACCCGGAGAGTACATGTAGATCTAAAAATAGCGGGACGGGAGGAAAAGGAGGGTCTAAGCAGGAGTGAGGTAGAACGTTGTGACCGATTGCCTACACCCGTTGATATCATGGCTATGACTCCTTGGTTGAACAAATACCCTGATCATGTATCCGCTGGGGTGTTGAGGAAGGGATTCTTACATGGCTTCCACATCCCGGCGGGGGATTTTCGGGGGGACTCCTTTTGTAAAAACCAGTTATCGATACAGCACAACCCAAGCGTTGCAGAGAAGAAAATTGCAAAAGAAGTCAGCTTAGGGCGAGTGGCAGGGCCTTTTCATCGCCCGCCGGTGGCGGAGTTCATCTGTTCCCCGTTGGGGGTTGTCCCGAAGAAAGACCCAGGGGAGTTTAGACTTATTCATAACCTGTCTGCTCCAAGGGGTTCCTCGGTGAACGAATCATTGACCCAATAGTTTGTTCAGTGCGGTATGCATCGTTCGATGATGCCGTGACAATGTTAAATCGCCTGGGCCCCGGGGCGCTGATGGCGAAATCAGATATCGAATCGGCGTTCCGGTTGCTCCCGGTACACCCACAGGATCAGCGCTTGCTAGGCTTTGCATTTCAGGGGAGTTATTACATGGATAAATGCATGCCTATGATGGAGCTGGGATTCGCATGTAAGGCGCCCTGCTCGTATGCAAAACCCTTGTCTAAACTGCATAATAATATTAACATCATTATTCGTCATTTATAAAGTGTTTTCCCAACACGCGGGTGTCCCCAGGATGCTTGCTTGTTTGTCTTTTCTCGTACTAAACGAAGCTTGCACTGAAAATGGCTGCTTCGCCGAAATTCAGTCTGCGCATGCGTCGGTCATACCCATGTGATGTGACGCACTCGCATTCTGAAGGGATTCTGTGCTCATGCGCACTGTTGCAAACATGGCCGCTTGTCTCTCACCACGCTCTCCGCTTGCTACTGCTGCTTTAGCCTATCTGTCTTTTTGCACTAAAACATAATGCTATAGTCATTATAAAGTAAGGGTTGGTTAGAATTTTATCATGGTATACAGTGTGATCATTTTATATGTGATTTTAATTTGTTCTCGCTTACTTTTCATGTACCGCGTCTTTGTGGGCTGGGGCATACATGAGCGACGCCATGATGAGGCTCCTCTGAACCCTGTCAGGTGACCGGGGAAAGTCCTAACTGCGCAGAAGCTAAAACTAGCCAGCTGGCTCCTGAAGCCCGATGCGCCTGGGAACCCATCCCGAAGATGCAAGATTGCACCTTGAAATGTCATACACTGTTGCTATATGCTGTACTCTTGCATTGTCTTCTGTATTCCTATGCCTGGGAACGTGAACCCGGGGGGCGGGTGTGCAAAATTGAATAATTATGATGGGAACAGTGAATTCTAGGAGGTGGTAATGACCGCACCACCTCTCCTGACCAATCACAATGTGGGAAACTGTCACTTGCAACATTAGTGGGTGGTCTGAGGGACCCCAAAACAGTATAACTGCCCTAGTTTAGCTTAGGAAAATTGTCCGACTTGTCCGAGTAGCAGACCTGTCACTGACCCTACGAACTCTATAGGTGCTCAATCTGAAGTGCTGCGGAGCACTCTGTCCATACATTCCACAAACTCCTAAGGGGTGGAAATAATCCTAAGTGCTGGCGAAGCACTTTGCTGGGAAATTCGAAAACCCAAATCGGGGTTACTGGCGGATTACTTGCGGAGAGGGGTAACGCTGGCGTTGCTTCTGAAGCTGTGGGTGTTGGTCGTACCTTGGTGAGCCCAGTCCTGATCCCAATTCCTGAGGGGTATCCTGTCCTTACTGTCCGTGAGCTGTACCTGCTCGCATTCTGGCATTCCTTCCTGAGGGTCCTTGTCCCCGTCCTTCCAACTGACCCGTGGCCAGGGTTAGTCTTCTCTCAGACCTAGGTAAATATCAACCTGTGGGTTTACGTCTCTCTTTCCCTCTTTCTCGTCTTCACTCTCTACTTTCTAAATAAAGCACTCTTGCCGAGATATTGCTCTATCACATTGAGAACAAGTTATATGCAATTGTTTATTAGAATTGTTCCACTTCTCTCCCTACCTTTAGAGAATCGCCAATTGTTATATTGTATTAGTATGTTCCAATTTTTCCCTTCCTTTTAGCCGATTGCAGTGATCTTAGCAGGAATAGCCTAGTACACATAGGTTAAGTACATGTTCTAGGTCCCATCCATGTCCTATTGTTTCTAGTATAAAGTTGCAGTGACTAGTTTGTTCTAAAATCCTACCCTTAGTCTTCCCATATACTCAAATGGTCTTAGCACTTATCTATAGCTACTTTATGGTTTTGATTTTGATGTTAGATGCATTATTCTGCCTATCACGTATTGCCTTGTCATATTCTCTTTGAACTTTATATAAACTTTAAACATCCTCAGGTGTCTGTGGTCATTTTACAGAATTGTGGAAAGTATTTTACTGATTATAAAGAGTATCTGATGTTAGGTCTGTCTACTATTTTCCCTGTTAGCTCCAGATCTGTCATATGAATTGTGCCTGTGGTAAGTCAGGTGCTTGGTAAGCAGAGGTGAAACCAAACCTTAATTACTCATAGCAGCGTGCAGGAGGAGAAATCCTCACCCGGATCACCCAAAATCAATTAGTGTGGTAGTAAAGGTTTTGCACGCCAAGGGCCCAGTGCGTGTAAAGAATTGGTAACTCAGGTGACCCGGGAGAACTGCGCGCTCTATCAGTAATTTTCTGGTAACCAGAGGATGGTTTGGACTAGTTAGATTAGGTAGACAGGATAGTTCATAAACAAACCGTGAATATAAAACGTGCTGCTGATTTTCTACTGTATTTTGTCAAATTGTTGAAATGTTTTAAAGACTTATATGTAAATGTATATGATTTTTGCATTGATGCTATAAATGTTATATTAACCAGTGTTTGTGAATGTTCAGTGTAGTCCGAATCCCCGGGGAAGTATTTAGCTAACGGTGAGCAGAATCCGGTTAGCTGTTGAAGTCACTAAGTTCGAGGTATTAGTGCAGGGTTAAGGATAACTGGAAGCACTAATTAGGACCTTTTTGTTTCTGGAGTGAATGATAGCTACGAGTCCTTTATAAAACTTTCATTGCGATATCACCTAGTAAGGGTCGCATACGGAAGGAGTAGTAGGATCTCCGAGGCTTGTTTGGTAAGTAAAATAGTTCGCTGGTGAAATCCTGGCTCAGTACATATCCCCGACTAAGGTGGATGAGTCAGAAGAATAACGGGTTCTATGTTACTAGTGTGAAGGGACAGGCAAAGAAGTCTATCCAGAGTGAATGAAAAGTAGACAGAAGTGGTTTACTAGTAGCGAAAGAAAAGTCTTTTCTCTCTTTAGAACACTCAGACATAGTGGCAAACGTTGTGTGTTATTGACTAAAACTTGCACACGCACTTTAGAGAGAGTAAAAAGTTTCCGTTACCTTGTAAAGGAGGGAGTCAGTCGGAGAGCTGCTCTGACGTCACTCCGTGCCGCGCTGGTATTGGTCAAAACAGCGGGTGGGTAGTGGAGCTGAATTTGTAAAGGAGGGGTGAGTGCCGAAGCGTGAGACTCTGTCTTGCGAAAAGGCCGCGCACCCATTGGTTAACAGTATTTGTATTCTCTGACCTGATTGGGTAGTGCGAAAAATAAGTCGCGCTAGCATTGGAAGCACAAAGGTAAACAAAATTAATCCAGCCGAGTTAGAAGCGAGTCTGGAGAGTTGTATGTGGTATCCAGACTTCATACCAAATCCAAAGTACCTAGGATTTCATAAGGAGCAGATTTTACGAGGTAGACCGCACATGATGTATGGAGTAAAGAGAAAACTGTCATTCTCCGATAAAGTAAAGAATTTTTTCAAAACTGACAAGCCCATTAGAACGAGGGAAGGCGTACTCATTCCCCCGCCAAATACCCCTGCTTCTTTCATGTTGTTTGATAAAGGGTATCACACTTGTGTCTGGTTAGAAAATTGGGCAAAGTATACTGTAGATGACGGAGTCCTAGCATTCCCTGTTGAAGGTACATTTAATGGTCGGATCCTGTTTAACTTAAGGACCCGCATGAATGAGTTACACCCTAGACCTAGGTTGACCCAGTACGAAGCTCTGGAGGAATGGGAGATTGAGGCTGCAGAGCGAGATAAACCCCGGATGGATAAGGGAGTGAGTAAATGGTATCCGAGGCTTCAAACGCCGACAAAAGAGCAGAAAATGAAACAGTGGAGGCAATCTATGTTGACGGAAGGATTGTTTCCTATGATGGGGGTATCAGAAGAAAAGAGAGGAAAATGTAAAGAAAAACCCCATCACCTAGCACCTATGGGGGACGTAGAAGATGAACACCTGGAAGATTTGTTAATGAAAAATCCACCTCCCTATGTTGCAGAATTAGAACCTGTGCATTCTCAAAATCCCTTTACAAATTATCCCAGATGTAGGAGGGACAGTGACACAGATGGAACAGGTACAGGCAGTAAAACCAGTGAAAGGGATGGGTTTTGCAGACCTAAATCCACAGTCCCGAATTATCAGCCATTCGGAGAAAGTCCACCTCGATTGATTGCCCCGACTGCCCCAAGTATTTATCCGTCCTTAGTACCTCAGGTATTGCATGGCAATTCTGCAGAAAGGGGGTTGCAGGAAAAAGAGAAAGAAGCCCTGACAAAACAGCGAGAGGATTTAGTTCGAACCATTGCCCAAATGCATCCCCATCCTGATTCCCTGACTATTCCAGTAACTATTGGTCCAGCTATCCCACTGTATAGAAATGACCTGACTAGTCCCCATCCTCCTGTTATCACCCCAATACTGCCTACTCCTAGCATCCCGACCCCGAGAAAGGAAATATTCATAGATGAGGATCAGGAAAGTGAGTGCGAATCTGTGGTTCTGATGGATCTGCCCATTAGAGAATCTAGGACTAGTATAGCAGGGGCAAGAAGTCAGCCTAGAACAAAAGAGGTGTTGATTGAAAGTGCAACTGGGGCTAGGAGTGCCACCTTAGTTTCCCCAGAAGATTTGGACAGATGGACAAAGGAGCTAGAGAAGGAGACCACTCCCCAACCTAAAGCATTGGAGATATATAAATTAAGAATAGAAATAGAAGAAATGATGGCTGGGAACGTAGGAGTTGAGCGCCTAAGCTCGTATAATGAAGAAGAGTTACTGTTTATCAGTAAAAGTCTTACCCGGAGTGCTAGGTTGCTCCATGAAAAGATAATGGATACAGCAACAGAAATGGGAATTGATGTTAGTCGCTCCAAAATTCTTCAGAAACCCTACAGAGTGGATTATTCAGACAAGGATTTAGAAAGCCTGAATGTGATGGGAAAACAGATCCAAGTAAAAGAATTGTTGAAACTCCTGCAGAAATGGGGCGAAGTAGGGAAATGGAGAACCAGGTGGGCAAAGAAAAAGGAAAGCAGCAGGGCTGGGTCAGTGACTTCAGAATTTGTATTGAAGGAAGTAACACCAACAGAAAAATTGTGCCCCATGAGAGAGGTCCCGGGAGGAAAATATGTCCATGTCCCTTGGTCCAGACAAGACATTGTGTCATTTACAAACGACTTCCTGAAATTACGTGAGAAGCCAGTTGACTGGTACAGGCAGGTAGAACGCTTCATAAAAGTTCAGAAATGCCTCTTGAAAGACCTGGATGGGTTTTTCGACATCGTTGTCCCTGTAGACCTATGGACTGAATGTAAAATAGAAATTGATTGGCCTAATGATGAATATCCCAGAGATGAGAAAACGGGAGCCCCTTCACCTGATGTAATGAGGAAATATGACCAGGTCATTCAGTACCTTAAGAAAAAGGTGCCAGCAAAGGAGACAGATTGGACCCGAATAGATAGAACCACCCAGGAACGTGATAAAACAGTGCATTCATTTTATGAAAGGTTACTGCAGGTATTTAAAACTTACAGTGGGATCGATAATGTAGACATGAAGGACATGACCCATTTCAGTTATAGGTTTGTGCTAGGATTAAGGCCTGAAATCTCACAATGGATTCGAGATAACAAAATCAGTTGGCAGGGAAAGCCCATAGATGATGTCCTGAAATATGCTAAATACTGCGAAGATGAAATCGAAAATAAAAAGAAAGCCCTCAAGGAGAAAGTCATGTGGGCACAGGTGAAATTAGCTGAACAGCAAGAAAAACAGTTAAGTAAATTGACTTCTGATAATGATATTCAGAAAGCCACTACTGGGGGGGGAGGAAAGCCCAGACCTAAAACGAGTCGTGAAGAAGCCATGAAAAAGTTTCCGTGCCATGGGTGCGGCCAGATAGGGCATTGGCGAGACGAGTGTCCACACCTACAGGCCGGTAATGCCCCTGTAAATGGTTTAAATCCACAGGTGCCGAAAGAGGGGACAAGAAAAACCCAGCAACAGGTAAAATTACCTCCAGTACCTCGCGCTCCTAGACAGAATTTTAAGAGTCAGGGTCAGCAGAATGAGAGGGCGGAAGTATGGGAGGTTGAGAGTGAAAGAAACGCAATCATTCCACAGTACTTGCTAAATGATACCTTCCTCTGTGAAGATCAAGATTGACGGGGCCTGAGAGGGGAGGATGAGGAGTGCGTGCTTGGCGCCTCCTTACCGGTAGACCAGACTGGGCCATACATTGAAGGAAAGGTTGAGGGAAAAGACGTCACCTTTCTGTTGGACACTGGTGCTACCAGATCTACTGTAAGAACAGTGGATGTTCCTAACCTACCCCTCTCGGGAGAAGCGATCCAAGTAGTGGGTGTCTCCAATCAGATAATAAGTACTCCAGTAACCGAACCAATGGAAGTTTCTATAGGAAATTTCAAAGAAATGCACAGATTCGTAGTCTGTGATTCCAGTCCTGTGAACCTGCTAGGACGTGATTTGTTGTGCAAAATGAATTGTACCATCTATTGCACACCAAAAGGCGTCGAAATTCAGACACCCGATGAAGATGGTGTATACAAGCTGATGTTAGTCAGACAAGATTCTGATATCAAACCTTTAACAGTTGAAGATTTACCTGAAGAGCTCCAGTTAAGAGTAGTTCCAGAAGTGTGGGATTTCACAGGAAAGGATGTAGGTTTAATGGCAAATGTGGACCCAGTTAAAATAGCAATAAAAACAAATGCTGTATATCCCAAAACCAGACAGTACAAAATGAGTGCAGAGGTAAAAGCAGGAGTAGCGACTGAGATTACCAGGCTGCTCGAAGCCGAAATAATAGAGGAAGTGCTGAGCAGTCCCTGTAATTCGCCAATCATTGGGATCAAAAAGCCTAGTGGAAAGTACCGGGTGGTGCAAGATTTGCGCAAGGTAAACCAAATTGTTGTGCCTTGCTGTCCTATTGTGCCCAACCCTGCAGTGATTCTATATCAGATTCCCTGGAATGCAGAATGGTTCACTGTCATTGACCTGTGCCACGCATTCTTTTCCATCCCATTACATCCAGAAAGCAAATTCCTTTTCAGTTTTGAATTTGACAGCCATATCTATGTCTGGAATCGTGTCCCTCAGGGGTACACCGAAAGTCCATCGATTTTCAACCAGATACTGAAAAAGTGCCTTGAATCCCTAGTGCTGCCAAGAGAGTCTGTTTTGGTACAGTACATAGATGACCTGTTAGTGGCATCTAAAACCCAGGCTGACTGTGTCACTGACTCCATTGCCTTGCTGAATCACTTAGGAAAAGGAGGACATAAAGTGTCACCTGACAAGTTGCAATTTTGTAAAAACTCAGTGAAGTATCTGGGGCACCAGATAGAAAAAGGAATCAGGAAAGTTACTACCGAAAGAATCAAAATAATTAAAGCAATGGAACTGCCCAGAACTCAGAAAGAAGTGAGAATGTTCCTGGGAGTTGTGGGTTTCTGCAGACAATGGATTGTAGGATTTGCGGCTCTAGCCAGACCCCTGATAAATATGACGAAGAAAGGAGTAGAAGACCCCGTCCATTGGGACAGTGAAAGCATGAATGCTTGGGTAACTTTGAGAAACTGTCTATGTACCGCTCCTGCATTAGGTATGCCTGAGTACACTAAGCCCTTTGAGCTATTCTGTGACACAAGAGAGAATTGTGCTCTTTCAGTACTGACCCAGGAGCACGGACTAGTAAGAAGACCAGTGGCCTATTTTTCGGCCACCCTAGATCCAGTGGCTGCTGGATTACCTGGATGCTTGAAAGCAGTTGCTGCTACTTGCGTCAGTCTGGAACAGAGTGAGAACATTGTCATGGGACATCATGTCACTGTATATGTTCCTCACTCTGTTGTCATCCTACTGACTAGAACTAAGACCCAGTACCTCACTCCTAGTCGGCTGACTAAGTATGAGAGAATTTTGATTGGTGCTGAAAATGTAACTATTTCCCGGTGCAATGTCCTAAACCCTGCGACACTGTTACCTATCCCTCTGGATGTAGAAGCTGAAGAGGAAGGGGAACATAATTGCATCGATCTAACTGAATTTAGCACAAAACCCCGTCCAGACATCCGTGAAATAGCGCTACTTGATGGGGATAAAACAATGTTCGTGGATGGCTCGTGTTTGAGACATGAAAGTGGGAGTCTGAGTGCTGCCTATGCTGTGGTTACACTGACAGGAACTATAGAAGCATCTTACATGCGCGAGGTGAAATCTGCACAAGTGGCGGAGCTCATCGCGTTAACCAGAGCTTGTAAGAGGGGCAAGAACAAGAGAATAACTGTTTACACAGACAGCCAGTATTGTTTCGGGGTCGTTCATGACTTCGGCCAGTTGTGGCTACAAAGAGAATTCATGACTTCCTCAGGCACACCTATCAGAAATGGGAAGGTGGTGCATGACTTACTGGAAGCTATCCAATTACCCAAAGAATTGGCTGTGGTCAAGTGTGCGGCTCACAAATCTGGAAATGATGATGTGACTGCCGGTAATAGGTACGCTGACCAAATTGCACAGTTTTGTGCCCGACACCATATGTCCCTACAAATTGCACTGTGGGATGGAACCAGCTGCCAACTTATGTTGTTTGAGAATGTGTCAACGTGGGAAGAATTAAAAGAGTTGCAACAGGCCACAGACAGGAAAGAAAAAGGAAGGTGGGCAGAAAATGGATGCAAATTGAGAGATGATGGTGTGGTGATAAACTCGACTGGGTTGCCTGTACTGCCTGATAGCTTGGTCGACCCCATGATCAGAATGATACATGAGCCAACACATATGGGAAGAGACGCAATGTGTCGGGTGTTTGACAAAGTGTTCTGTAATTCAAAGTTCAGGAACCAGGCGGAAAAGCTTTGCCAGAGGTGCCTAGTGTGTCAGCAATTCAATGCAGGAAAGAAGACTGTAGTGGAGCAGAGTACTATTGGAAAGGCAATAGGTCCCTTTGTTAGAATGCAGGCAGACTTCATAACCATGCCCAAATGCAAAGGATATAGATATATCTTAGTCATAGTTTGTCTATTCTCTAGGTGGGTGGAAGCATATCCAGCTAAGAAAAATGATGCTCTCACCACAGCCAAGTTATTGCTCAGGGAGTTGATACCTAGGTACGGAATTCCAGAGACAATCGAAACGGACCAAGGTGGGCATTTTGCCAACGATGTCTTAGAAGAACTCTGTAAAGCATTCAAAATGAAGCAAAGATTGCACTGTGCCTACCATCCAGAGGCTTCTGGGGTAGTGGAACAAATAAATGGCACCCTGAAGTCCAGATTGGGAAAAATGTGTGATTCCACAAAGATGAACTGGATAGAGGCTTTACCCCTTGTGCTGATGAGTTTGAGAAGTATCCCGAACAGAAAAACTGGCCTGAGTCCCCATGAAGTGTTGATGGGAAGAGTGATGCAACAGGCATGGGTACCCGGACACAAACTGCTAAGCATTTCTGATGATATGGTATTAGAGTACTGCAAGCAGTTGGGTGACCAAGTGCGTTCTCTCTCTCAGCAGATTGGAGAGACAGAAGACGAATGGCCAAAGACTCCAGCGCATAAACTGCAACCAGGAGATTGGGTGGCGTTAAAGAAACACACCCGGAGCAGTTGCCTGAAGCCAAGGTGGGGAAAGCCACGACAAGTGATCCTCGTCACTACTACTGCTGTAAAGTGTGCTGGTGTACCGAAGTGGATCCACGCCAGCCACACAAAGCGGGTATCTGGAGAAAACGCGACTGGAGCTGAAGGCAGCGCAGCTGAAGAAGCTTCCGAGGAGGAGAGTCCGGAGCTAGCTGACATTGAACTGCCGAGCACAAGTCGAGACGTTGAGTGGTACCCCGCCGACGACCCGGTTCATGATCCAATACGAACCCGGAAATATTCCTACTTAGACAGTGAGTGGGATAGTCCAGGTGAGTTAGAAATAGAAGAAGAAGGTCAGGTCAACGAAAGCCACAACACACCTGATCAGGAAGTAGGCCAAGTAGGGACAGAGCAAGACATCGAAACTTCTCCTGAAACTCCTGAAATTGGAAAGGGACAGTTAGAAGTTAGAGCTGACGTTCATGCAGAAGAAAACGAAGAGATCGAAGAGCATGAACAGGAACAGACAGAACTAGATCAAAATGCTCAGACAACGGAAACAACGATAACGAAAAACAAAAAGCGAGTACGATTTGAATCTGAGCAGGGACAGACTAGGGACCAGGCAGAAGAAATAGACGAAAGACCTGGAACAAGTCAGACAGGCAGGGAAACAGAGGTGCCACATCAAAAAGTAAAAAGAGTGCACGAAGAAGGCCAAGTTTCCTCAACGACTGGGAGGCACGGAGGCAGAAGTGCACCCAGATACGTCAAGAGATTGAGGCTCAGATTAAAGACAGTCGAAGAAAACCAGAAAGACCGAAAAAGGGCTCAAAGTGAAAGAAATGCAGCCCAAGGCAAATCGCTAAGAAAGAGCGACAGAATAAAGAAACAGAACCGACTGTATCGGAGCCCTGAGTGGACGTACTTTGTGTTGGAGGAAATTGACGAGCCACACCACAGTGGCAACAGTGACGACGAGTCCATTGCTGATCGGAGTTCGGACGAAGACCCTCCTTGAGAGAGCCCTGAAGTGAGCCCTTGGTGCAAAGCAACGAAGAGGGGTAGCAAAAGCCACCTGTAAGCTAAATATGTCTGATCCGAATGTCTCTGGAAGATCCCGGTGTGGGTGTCTTAAAACCTGTTGTAAAATATGCTTGTGTAGTGTAGCCATGTTAATAGTAATGTGGATAGGACTAACAATTTTTCTACCTTTTATGATAAGTAAAAATCCTAACTTGTCCCCTACTGAACCCGAAGCAGTAGACGTAGGGGTTGTACAGACTGCAGAAACACCACAAAGCCTAGAAAGACGCGACAAAAGAGTAGGACTGACACACACACGACCTAATTTAGAAACACCAGATGAGGATGGACTACATTTTCACAAAATGAAAAACAGGACGCATCTAAATGTTTTTGCTAACTTGTTAGTGCATTACGTAGAAGCTATGGAAATAGAGGACTGTTATGTCTGCATGAAGCTACCAACTTCAGTGGCTGAAGGTGTGACATACCACCATCTACCTTTAACGTACGGAATCTCCTGTAGTATACTAGCTAGCCTGTTCTATAGAAGCACCTTGCAGTACTATTATTCAAATGATGACGTAGTATTTTCTGAACTTCCTATTAGAGGACACTTGAACCGTGTACATACTACAAGTGACGTGACCCGCTATATGGGAGAATATTTCCTGACTATAGGTAACATAGATTTAGATAAAGCAAGAGAAGATAATCTGACCTGTTCTCTGCAAGAGCAGGAAAAGATGTTTATAAAGATGGCAGACAGAAGGAGAGAAAAGTTTCAGAAAAAGGCAAATGATGAAAAGGATAGAGTCCCTAGGTGGGCTGAGCACATGGATAACACCTCGGAAAGCGAAGCTAGTCCTGCCTTGTTGCTGGATTTTGAACGAAAGGGGAAACTTTGTATCCACAGGGAAAAGACAGAGTACTATAACAATGTATTCATCGGTTCCAGCGAGTGTGAACATAATTACAAAGTAATTGGAGGTTGGGGTTTCAAAAATGGGTCAGAACCTGTGTTTCCCGGAATATATTATATATGTGGGAACAAGGCTTATTTCAAATTGCCGGATCACTGGTATGGAAGCTGCTATTTTGGCATTGTTTTCCCGAAAATATACCATGTGAATAACGCAGCTGGAAGCGATGAAGAAACTAATGGCTTAGTGCGTAGTAGACGTGAAAGTGTAGGTGAAATAATAGGTGATATTTTTAGTGCACTGATACCTGGAATGGGGGTAGTTCTGAACACTCATAGAATCTGCAAATTATCTACAGTAGTGGATCGGTTATCAACGGACACTGCTGCTGGATTCCTGCTGGTCAATACTGAAATGGTTGCGATCAGATCAATGGTTTTGCAAAACCGTCTTGCCCTTGACACCCTATTAGCAAAAGAGGGCGGAGTCTGTAGAATGCTGAAAGCGCAACATTGTTGCACTTACATTCCTGATAAAAGTATCGAATTAAAACAATATGTGAAGAACATAACTAATTTGGAAAAGGAACTCAAACCATTGGAGGTTGACAGTGCCTGGACGAGACTGACTGGAGGTCTCTCCTCTATAGGTAGTTGGTTTACTAACCTAGGTAGAAATCTTTTGTGGAAAATACTGATGCCAATAGTTGTAATAGGTGTAATTGTATTGATCATTTTTATCTGCTGCAAATGCCAAAGGTGCAAAAAGAAATATGCAGTAAATCAGAGGGGGGTGAAAAGAAACATTGATGAATTAGAACTAGAGGAGCTAAAGAGTGCAATTTACAAAAAGGCGAAAAATCACCACTCACATAGGGAAGCTGAAAGAAAACTAAACAATAAGTTTATTGAAATTGAAATGAACGATGTGGATGAATGAGAAAAGTTGGCATCTGTTTCCTTCTATGTGGTGATGATAGTAAATATCATCAAAGAGGGGATTGATGGAGCTGGGATTCGCATGTAAGGCGCCCTGCTCGTATGCAAAACCCTTGTCTAAACTGCATAATAATATTAACATCATTATTCGTCATTTATAAAGTGTTTTCCCAACACGCGGGTGTCCCCAGGATGCTTGCTTGTTTGTCTTTTCTCGTACTAAACGAAGCTTGCACTGAAAATGGCTGCTTCGCCGAAATTCAGTCTGCGCATGCGTCGGTCATACCCATGTGATGTGACGCACTCGCATTCTGAAGGGATTCTGTGCTCATGCGCACTGTTGCAAACATGGCCGCTTGTCTCTCACCACGCTCTCCGCTTGCTACTGCTGCTTTAGCCTATCTGTCTTTTTGCACTAAAACATAATGCTATAGTCATTATAAAGTAAGGGTTGGTTAGAATTTTATCATGGTATACAGTGTGATCATTTTATATGTGATTTTAATTTGTTCTCGCTTACTTTTCATGTACCGCGTCTTTGTGGGCTGGGGCATACATGAGCGACGCCATGATGAGGCTCCTCTGAACCCTGTCAGGTGACCGGGGAAAGTCCTAACTGCGCAGAAGCTAAAACTAGCCAGCTGGCTCCTGAAGCCCGATGCGCCTGGGAACCCATCCCGAAGATGCAAGATTGCACCTTGAAATGTCATACACTGTTGCTATATGCTGTACTCTTGCATTGTCTTCTGTATTCCTATGCCTGGGAACGTGAACCCGGGGGGCGGGTGTGCAAAATTGAATAATTATGATGGGAACAGTGAATTCTAGGAGGTGGTAATGACCGCACCACCTCTCCTGACCAATCACAATGTGGGAAACTGTCACTTGCAACATTAGTGGGTGGTCTGAGGGACCCCAAAACAGTATAACTGCCCTAGTTTAGCTTAGGAAAATTGTCCGACTTGTCCGAGTAGCAGACCTGTCACTGACCCTACGAACTCTATAGGTGCTCAATCTGAAGTGCTGCGGAGCACTCTGTCCATACATTCCACAAACTCCTAAGGGGTGGAAATAATCCTAAGTGCTGGCGAAGCACTTTGCTGGGAAATTCGAAAACCCAAATCGGGGTTACTGGCGGATTACTTGCGGAGAGGGGTAACGCTGGCGTTGCTTCTGAAGCTGTGGGTGTTGGTCGTACCTTGGTGAGCCCAGTCCTGATCCCAATTCCTGAGGGGTATCCTGTCCTTACTGTCCGTGAGCTGTACCTGCTCGCATTCTGGCATTCCTTCCTGAGGGTCCTTGTCCCCGTCCTTCCAACTGACCCGTGGCCAGGGTTAGTCTTCTCTCAGACCTAGGTAAATATCAACCTGTGGGTTTACGTCTCTCTTTCCCTCTTTCTCGTCTTCACTCTCTACTTTCTAAATAAAGCACTCTTGCCGAGATATTGCTCTATCACATTGAGAACAAGTTATATGCAATTGTTTATTAGAATTGTTCCACTTCTCTCCCTACCTTTAGAGAATCGCCAATTGTTATATTGTATTAGTATGTTCCAATTTTTCCCTTCCTTTTAGCCGATTGCAGTGATCTTAGCAGGAATAGCCTAGTACACATAGGTTAAGTACATGTTCTAGGTCCCATCCATGTCCTATTGTTTCTAGTATAAAGTTGCAGTGACTAGTTTGTTCTAAAATCCTACCCTTAGTCTTCCCATATACTCAAATGGTCTTAGCACTTATCTATAGCTACTTTATGGTTTTGATTTTGATGTTAGATGCATTATTCTGCCTATCACTTATTGCCTTGTCATATTCTCTTTGAACTTTATATAAACTTTAAACATCCTCAGGTGTCTGTGGTCATTTTACAGAATTGTGGAAAGTATTTTACTGATTATAAAGAGTATCTGATGTTAGGTCTGTCTACTATTTTCCCTGTTAGCTCCAGATCTGTCATATGAATTGTGCCTGTGGTAAGTCAGGTGCATGGTAAGCAGAGGTGAAACCAAACCTTAATTACTCATAGCAGCGTGCAGGAGGAGAAATACTCACCCGGATCACCCAAAATCAATTAGTGTGGTAGTAAAGGTTTTGCACGCCAAGGGCCCAGTGCGTGTAAAGAATTGGTAACTCAGGTGACCCGGGAGAACTGCGCGCTCTATCACCTATGGGTTGCTCCATTTCTTGTGCCTATTTTGAAATGTTCAGTTGTTTTTTAGAGTGGGCATTCACCGAGGCCACAGGGCATAGGCATGTTATGCACTATCTTGATGACTTCCTGTTCTTGGGAGCAGCCGGCGATACGAAATGTGCGCAGGCGCTGCACGACGTCTGCATCCTCATGAGGGAGTTTGGAGTCCCATTGGCACCAGGTAAGACGGTTGGACCATCTACTTCACTAGAGTTTCTGGGAATTGAGCTCGATTCTGTGGAGTGATGTTTCCGTTTACCGATGGAAAAGGTGGCCAAGTTCAGGGCTTCCTTGACGCAATGCCTGGGCAGGGAGAAAGTGACCCTGCACCAGTTACAACAAACAGTGGGTCAGCTTAACTTTGCTTTGAGGGTGATACAAATGGCCCGCCCCTTCTCACGCTCTATTGCGCAAGCTATGGTTGGTCTCAAAGAGGGGCACCACCGAACGAGACTGTCGGCAGAGGTTCGCCAGGATGTGCGCATTTGGTTGGCATTTCTGGCGGACTTCAACGGTCGAGTCGTGTGGAAAAAGCCGCCAGCGTCTTCAGATGAACTAGGTCTGTGGACTGACTCAGCGGGGAGCATGGGTTTTGGTGCCATCTTAGGTAATCGATGGTCGGCGCAAACATGGCCGACGTGGTGGCACTCCAGCGGTCTCACAGGTAACATTGGGTTCTTGGAGTTATTCCCCATTTGGGTTTCTTTGATGGCATGGCCTGACGACTTTAGGGACCGCTCAGTGGTGTTTTGGTCTGATAATATGACTGTTGTCGAATGCATTAACCAACAGGCAGCATGCTGCAAATGGATCTTGAGATTGTTGAAAGAAGTTGTGCTGCTTTGCATGAGACTTAATGTACAGTTCAGGGCGAAACATGTGCCAGGCGTACTGAATCATGCAGCTGATGCACTCTCTCGTTTACATATGCAGGCGTTCAGGGGTTATCTGCCTACAGCGGACCTAGTGGCGGCACCATTCCCCGAAGCACTATGGCTAATCGGTGCCCCGGATTACAAGACCTTGTGGCAGCGAGCTTAGCCCCCAGGACAAGGAAGGCATACGAAGGAGCGTTTCGTTCCTATTGCACATTTTTGGGTCCAACAGGGAGTCAGAGCTGGGGTCAGGAGGAATCCTTCCTGGGGTTCCTGGTAGCGCTGCACAGAGAAGGCCGATCAGCGGCGACGGCCAGTAGGCATAGGGCGGCCATTTCATTCATGGCGCAGGTGCATGGCATAAAAGACCCAACGGGTTCCTTTTTGGTTAAGAAGGCCCTTCGCGGCTGGCAGCGCCTCGAGGGTCGCAAGCAAGATGCGAGGCGCCCGATTGGCTTGGACAGGTTGTCTCTACTGGTAGCGAAGCTAGACGAGACATGCGCCTCCCATTTCGAAGCAGTTCTGTTCCGGGCAGCTTTCGCATTAGCATTCCATGGGGCTATGCGGGTGAGCGAACTGGTCGCAAGGAATAAGAAAGACGTTGAGGGAGGCTTGTGCAGGGATCACGTCCAAATTAGGGGTGATTCGATGGTGGTCTCGATAGCCAGGTCCAAGACCGACCAGGGGGCTATGGGAAATAGTGTTGTCGTGCAGCGCGCGCGAGGGTCCCCCACATGCCCGATAAAGTGTATAGAGGAATACTTGGCACTAACGGCGGCTACATGGGGGGGGAGTTTGCTAAGGCACAAGGATGGCACCCCATTGGCGAGGTTTCAGTTCCAGAGGGTGCTAGCACTGACGATCGCTGCTGCGGGCATGGACCCGTGCGATTTTGGGACCCACTCCTTTAGGATAGGGACTGCTACTGAGGCTACAGCCAGGGGTCAGAGTGCTGAGGAAGTGAAACAGTTGGGACGATGGTCCTCGAATTGCTTCAAAAGGTATGTGCGATTGCACATGTTGTAAAGATCAATTGACATGCACTCACGCTTCTTGTCTTTTGTTGGAATTACAGTTTTGCGAGCCTGTCACGCGGGGCAGAATTTGCAGTCGACCCAGCACCAGGAGACCAGCGGTCAAGGATCACCGTCTGGAGGGAGAGTGGTATGGGTCGTGGGCCACTCATATGTGAGGCGCGCCGGGGACGTATTTAAAGCAGGTGACGTGACTCACGCAGCTGGGGAATACGGGTACAGAGTGGCCTTCCATGGGAAGGGCGGGCTCTGTTTTGACCAATTCGAATCATTTTTTGAGGGTCTCTTAGGGCGGCAAAGGTCACCGCCATCTGTAGTCATAGTACACCTGGGGGGCAATGACTTGGTGACACTGGGTAGACGAGTGTTGTTTGAACAAATATTGTCTGCTGTTAGCTGGTTGGCTAAAAGAATCCCGGGGTGCACGATTGCCTGGTCCCACATGATTCCCAGGAAGGTATGGCGGGGGGGCCTTTCGGTGTCAGCACTGAACCATTCGGTGAAAAGGGTTAACAATAAAATTGGTAAATTGTTTCGCTCTTCGCAGTTGCATAGCATTCCTCACGGGTGTATTCGGGGTGATCTCCTGTATCTAAATGATGGGGTTCACTTGTCCAGGGAGGGGAATGATTTACTCATAGGTGACTTCATAGCATGGCTAAGGGGTTTGAGGAAGCATGACCTTTAGGAGGAGTAGGGGGGCTGGATAGTCGGTCAACTATCCGGCCTGTGGCGGTAAGGTCATGATCGGTGGGCAGTAATTTCAAGGTCCCTAGAGGGGGGCGCCACCCAGAATGGATGGGAGCGCCCGGGGGGAGGCGGCCATTGGCCCCTCCCACGGGGAGGCGGCACCCACTAAGGATGGCTCGCCTAGGGGGAGACGCCATAGGCCCCTCCCAGGGGGGAGGTGGCTAGATACCCCTCCTACTAATTTCCCGGGGGCCGGATATCCGCGACGGCGGATAGAGAGTGTGGGGATGGGGGGGGAGTCCACGCTGTCCTTCCTACAGATACCTCACACGGGAACTCGGACGACCTTTAAGATGGCGTCGAGTGGAAAGGGGGCCCCCACCACGACAAGGGAAGTTACAGTTGGCAACGAGGGTAGAGTCCTCTGCGCATGCGCCACTCACACCGTGAGGGCGTGAGTTTTGGTAGTAGGGATCTGACACCGGTTAAGACCTTGGCGTTGGCCCGTAATGCTAGGATGTACAATTTTAATTTAGAATGGATGCATTTGCAGGATGTTAGACTCGGCTAGGAAACCTTTGTATTAGAGATCTGTTAAGGTTAGCCAAAGAACATGTCTTCATCGAAATGTAATAAAAGTAAAATTGTACATAATTATGAAACTTTTATTTAATGTTTTAAATTTTGTTTCATATTTTAATAAATACGGCCGGGAGGGTGACTCCCTCCCTCCTTCCAAAAGTTCAAACCTGTGTCCGACTTCTCCCATCCTTGGGGATTGTGTTGGGAGGGGGTGGCGGGCATCCCGGCCATATGAGAAAAGCAAAATACTGTAGTGATGAGATAGACGCTAAACAAAAGAAGCAGGTATAAGTAGCTGAACAACAAATTGCAACTTTAGAAAACAAAAATGTTCATCAGAATCAAGGGAAATTTAAGGGTCATTTTATATAAGCCAGAATTAACAGGTAATATTGAAGAATTAAAGCAGAAACTCCCATGTTTTAATTGTGGCGAAATCGACACTGGAAGCGTGAGTGTAAAAATCCGCGCAGAAATTTCAAAAATACATCATTAAATCCAGAGGTAAATCAGCAGCAACAGCTACAGTGACAGTTAAACTAAATAAATCAGCAGCAACAGCTACATCGACAGTTAGTGAATCTGCAGAGTCAGATTCCACAACCGCCACTTCCAAATTGTGTTAATGGCAGAGATACAATTCAGAAACAGGATTCTGCTGAGGTGAACAGGTAAACAGATCACCAAGAGTGAATGTGTCGAATGTTTCTCAACAATATTGGTTGAAAGAGAATGATGGAAGCGAGTCTGAGGATTACTTATGACGGTGCCTGAGAGAGGAGGAAGAGTGTGTGCTTGGAGCCACTCTTGAGGTAGATCAGTCTGGTCAGTCTGGTACATTTGTAAATGGCAAAGTGAATGATATAGAAATCACTTTTCTAGTGGACACAGGTGCTACCCGTTCTACTGTTAGATCAGTGGAAATAGAAAACCTGCCTCTCTCTGGTGACACCATCCAAGTAGTTGGCGTAGCTAATCAGCAAATTAAAACAGATTTAACAGAACCAGTAAAAGTTGAAATTGGCAAATTTAAAGACAAACACAGATTTGTAGTCTGTGATAGCAGTCCTGTAAACCTGTTAGGAAGGGACATCCTTTGTAAAATGAACTGTAAAATATACTGCTCACCAGATGGTATTGAGCTTCAAACTCCTGAAGAAGATGGTCTTTATAAATTAATAATGTTTGTGGTTGAAGCAGAAGAAAGTAAATTATTTCCTGCTTTTGACAAAAATTATTTACCTGAAGAATTAAAAGAGACAGTCAATATTAAAATGTGGGATTTGTCTGGAGATTAAATGGGTTTGATGAAGCATGTAGACCCGGTACAAATTACAGTAAAACAAGGAGCAGATTATCCAAATATTCCTCAGTATAAAATGAAAGCTGAGACAATTGAGGGAGTAATTCCTGTAATTGAAAAATTTATAAAACAAGGTGTTTTAAAAGAAATTGAGAGTAGTCCATGAAATTCACCGATTATGGGAATCAAAAAGCCAAACGGAACTTACAGAATTGTTCAGGACCTGAGAAAAGTTAATCAAATAGTTGTTACATGTTGCCTAGTTGTACCAAACCCAGCGGTAATTCTTTATCAGATTCCGCATGATGCAGAATGGTATATAGTTATAGATCTTTGTAACGCATTCTTTACTGTTCCATTGCATCCAGAGAGCCAACAAATGTTTGCGTTCAGATTTCAAGAGCATATCTTAGCATGGTGTCGTATCCCTCAAGGGTATACAGAAAGTCCATCTATTTTTAATCAGTTGCTAAAGAAATCCTTGGAAAATATTGATAGCAATATCGAGAACAGAAGCGCATCAGGTGTCGCGCTATACCGCAGGGCGGGAAAATAAACACATAGGGGTAAAAAATGTCAACATGGGTAATTATTACGAATTATAAATAGCCAAGCGTTATGTGGTAAATGAAGCGTAGCACCCGCAGACCCAGCAGTACACTCACCTATATGCGGCCTACGAGAATACTCATTCCATATCTGTATTCAAAGTAACCCGCCATTTCAGATGAGGAGAACATGAAGTAGCCAACCAGACGTGACATTAACAAACGTTTGGATGCAGCATCAGGTGTAGTATTGGGAGCAGCCTTTTCAACAGCTAAAGCCCAAACCGAGGCCTCCATCTTTAGAGTATAATCTAGTCATCTATTGCATCACATGCAAAGCATCGAAGCGCATCTCACACAATATCACGGCAATCGCCCAAAACAACCAGACCCAGACACATGTTTATCAAATAGCAGAAAAGGCCACCTTTATTTTAGATCAGGTAACTCCAAAATTCAGGCAATTGTGTTTATACAACAACAATTTAGTAAAACGTGCCAAAACCTTTAATATTTTCCTGCGTATAAAATATTAGCATTTTCAGACCGAAACCCTCAATAGTATGTTATCACATTCCTTCCAAACCTTGTGTTTCATTTCTCTCCATTTGTTACCTTTACTCCTTTCAACTTTCTTTTTTTTTTTTTTTTTTTGAAAACCTTTATTATACCTTCACATCTTTACACAGCATGTCGCCTACAACCCCGAAGGGCCGGCCGCTAATCTTGAGTGCCACATCGGAACGACAGCCTTAAGTACATACAGTGCAAATGTTGAAGAAGTCCTACCAGTAAGGGTCGCCGGAAGAAGTAATGAAGGACAGAAGCAAATGTTCTATACAGGGTAGATGAGGTTCTCATTTTCTATTTTTTGGAACTAACTAAAAGAACAATCGAACATCAGGAAATCACAGTGCGATCATTGACTACGTACATTGCCAGATAGATGCGAGAATACACCTGGAATAAGACAACGCCATTTTCATCCTGGAATCAACCTAGGGCGTAAAGAAAACATCGCCTCCCCCAATCCCTCCTGAAGGGCCCCACCCCACAGCCAACCACCCTCACTCCAACCCATCATCCTCATCCGAGTCCATTGGGTCATCTTCTGGCAGCGGGTCGCAGATGTCACCCCGGTAGGTGTTCCACGGGGACCAGACCTTGTTCCACTTGCCAGGACAGGCCCGGTTGAGGTATACCGCCCTTTCTGTAACCATCGTTCTGTCCATGTTTGTGCACCATTGTGATGTTGTCGGGAGGTCCGCCACCCCCCAACGCTGCGCAATGTCTCGCTTTGCTACCATCATTCCCAGTGTCACCCAAAGGCGGCCGTACCGGGACAAATCTGTTGGTTCCCATACATTGAGGAGGCACCGTCGTGGCTCCGGTAGCACCGAGACCTCCAGCACCTGAGATATAGTACGCAGGACCTGACGCCAATAGTTGTGTATGCGTGGGCAATCCCAGAATGTATGGAAGAAGGTGCCCTCCTCCCCGCAGCCTCGCAAGCAAAAGGGGTCTGGGGTTCGGTGTATGCGGTGTAGCAGTGTTCTAGTGTAGTATGTTCTATGGAGGACTTTGAGCTGAACTAGCCTCATCCTGGCCGATATGCCCGCTTCCTTAGGGGAAGCCAGTGCCTCATTCCACTCATGCTCGTCAAGCGCGCCCACCTCTTGCTCCCATTTTCCCTTGAGGGGCATCAGCGGATCTGGAGAGTTATTAAGGAGCTTCCGGTATGTGAGGGAGGTCGCCTTCTCTACCATATAGTCTGTCAGGAGGCGATCCTCCAGCGGGGAGGACTCAGGAAGAGTCGAACCAGCCGGGATGGCCGAAAGTAAGGCGTGGCGGATTTGTACATATCGGTATGTCTCGTGTGGTCCCAGATCATAAATCTCTTTCAAACGGGCGAAGGTGATGACATCCCCTCGCTCCCACATATCCCCCACCGTGGAAATTCCGATGGCATCCCATCGGGAGAACCCCTTACTGAACCGAAGATTGCCCAGGGCACGCACGTCCCAGAGTGGAGTAAGTTTAGTGAGCGTGCCTTTCCATCCCAGTGCAGCGGTGGCTGCATGCCAAGTGGCTACGGTGAGCCTAGTGGGGCCTACAAGTGGTCTAAGCTTCCTCTGATCATAAAGTGGGGCTAGTATGTTATTGGCGCCTAACTGAGCCCTGTCTGCTTGGAACGCCGGGTCGGATTGCGGTGCATGTAGCCACTGGTTAATGGGCCTGAGTTGTGCTGCCCAATAATATAGATGCAAGTTCGGGAGTGCAATGCCACCCTCGTACCAGCTTCTGCAGAGTTTGGCTTGGGCTATGCGCGCAGGGCGATTGCCCCATAACAATCCGGAGACTACTGCTGCAACCTTCCTGAAGTATCCCGTTGTCACCGGGAATGGAGTGTTGTCCAGGATGTATAGGAAACGGGGTAGGGACTTCATTTTAAACAAAGCAGCTCTCCCCAGCATCGTTAACGGCAACCCCGCCCAGAAGCCTGCGTCTTGTTTGAGACGATCCAGTGGTGGTAAGAGGTTTAGCCTCATATATTCGGAAGGGTCTCTCGTGATGTGGATGCCTAAATATTTAAATGATGAACCGGCCAGCCGTAGAGGGCAGTCCGGACCAAGTGTTGGGGGGTCCCCTGTCAGTACATACAACTCTGACTTGTTCCAGTTGATGGTGTAGCCTGAAACTTCGCCGTTGCCGTTACAGAGGTGCAAGAGAGCTGGTACGCCATGCTCGGGATCTGTTAGGTACACCAGCATGTCGTCCGCATAGAGAGATATGCGGTCCTCCCACCCCTCCCTCCATTGAATCCCCTTAAGTAGGGGGGTAGTTCTGATGCGAATAGCCAGAGGTTCTAGGGAGAGTGCGAAGAGCAGGGGGGAAAGAGGGCAGCCCTGCCGGGTGCCGCGGCCAAGCGGAAAAGTGCGTGATATGTGGCCGTTCGCCACCACGTGTGCCACTGGCGCTGTGTAAAGCAACTTTATCCACGAGATGAAGTTTGGGCCAAATCCCATGTGTGAAAGGACTTCAGAGAGGTAGGCCCACTCCACCAAGTCAAAGGCCATCTTCGCGTCCAATGCCAGTATAGCTGCACTATCGCCAATGCAGTCCGCCCTCGCCAGCACCCCGTGCACCCTTCTAAGATTGAGCGCGGTGTTTCTGTGGGGCATGAATCCTGACTGGTCCGGGTGGATAAGGTCGGACAGGTGTGGCATTAGACGGTTAGCCAGGAGTTTTGCTAAGATTTTACTTTCCGCATTAAGCAGAGAGATAGGGCGGTAGGATGAGCATTCCTCTGGGGGTTTACCGGGCTTAGGGATAGCCACAATTGTGGCCGTCCGTTGGTCCAGCGGGAGCATCCCCTTTTCACGACATTCCACATACATTTTAAGTAAGTGCGGGCAAAGAGCGTCAGTGCGTGCCTGGAACCACTCAACCGGAATGCCATTTGGCCCCAGTGCCTTGCCGGTTCGGAGGGCCCCAATGGCCACCCGAAGTTCATCTGTGGTAAACGGTGTCTCCAGATCAGCTATGGCCTCCGGCTGCAGCGATGGGATGTCTATATTGCTTAATGCACATTGGGCCGCAATCATGGTCACCTCCCGTTCGGGGGTATACACTTTTTCAAAGTGGGACGCCAACGCCTCTACCACTCGAGCGGGGTCGGTTAGTATCCTGCCATCGCCATCCTTCACCTGCTGAATCCCCCTAGAGCTACCCCCTCTTCTATCGAGCCAGGCCAGCATCTTCCCTGCCTTGTCCTCCACATCTTTCACCCGGTTCTGTGTGTCGGTTATATGTCCCTGTGTTGTGAGTCGTGCATGGTCTGCGTACAGTTGCTGTTGCAGTGTGAGGGTGTGTGCTGTATCTTCCGTGGGGTCGGCTTCGTGAGCAGTAGTGGCTGCGCGCAGTCGGAGCTCGAGGGCAGAGTGTTCAGCTGTCTGTTCCCTTCTATGTGTCGCTATAGAGCCTATCGCCTGTCCCCGCAACACTGTTTTATAGGCCTCCCAGAGAATTTCAACCGAGGCCGCGGTTGGCTCATTTTCTGTGAAATAGTGTTCTGTGGCCTTTTGAAGGGCCTTCCTGATCTTCGGGACTTTAAGATAGGAGGCATGAATGGGGTATATGCGGCGACGGGACCGTGTCCGTGATGTTACAGTGAGAGTCAGTGGTGAGTGGTCGGAGATACCTCGAGGGTGTATATCTACCTCATCTACGCGCTGTAGGCCATCCCCTAAAGCCAAGAAGTAATCAATGCGGGATAGACTGTTGTGAACTGTGAAGTGGAACGTGTATTGCCGGACCATCGGGTGAACATGGCGCCAAACATCTACCAGCCCCAGTGCCTCTAGGAATCGCCGAAACCGGGAGGGACCCCCCGGTAGGGCAGTCGCCGGGAACTTGTCGAGCTGCGGGTCTGCAGCCGCGTTGAAGTCCCCACCTATGAGCATGTCCCCCTCCGGGAGGGACAGCAGGAAGTCTCCCAGGGCCGGTAGCATCACCGAGTGCAGGGAGGGCGGGATGTATATTGAAACCACTGTTAATGGGCGACCGTCCCACTGCCCTGCCACCGCCGCAAAGCAACCCTGTGTGTCGGTTCTAGTACTAAGTGTAATGAAGTGGGAGGATTTTTTGATCAGTATGCCCGTGCCCCGTGAACCAGTAGAAAATTCGGAGTGGACCAGCATTCTATACCCCCTTCTGTCCAAGGCCTTGGTAGCTCCACCCACCAAGTGGGTCTCCTGCAGGAGTATCAGGTCTGGTTTGTAGCGTTTTACCTCGGACAGAACGAGGCCGCGTTTTACCCTATCGCCCAGGCCTCGCACATTCCAAGCGAGAAGTCGGAGAGTGGAGCCGCCTGTCTGCGTCTCATCCACCCTCGCTGCATTGAGCTGTTCACCCGCCATCAATAGTGATCAGACACAAATTTAGTCTATATAGACTCCATCGCACTAGCAACATTACATTAACAGTCAAAGTACATTGTACAGTTCGAGATCGACTTTGTGAATTTCCCATGAAAAAGAACCATCCCCCCCCATCCCTTCCCACCCTGCCTCCCTGCCAAACGGACCTGCAACTGCCCGCCACCCCAACTCAGCAGAGCGCTTATCCCAGTCCAAAAACAGAGCACTTGCGCGTCAGGGGAGAGTGTCCCCCAAAGCAGGCGGTCCCTCTGCTGCCCTCGGGATGTCCAGGCCAGCGTCCAGGAACGACGAGAAAAGCCATCCTTATGGGAGAAAGCCAGAGTCCACCCAGTCCTTCACGTGCGGGTTTCATTCATCCCCAGTGGCCCCAGTGCGTTCCTGTGATGGTGACTCGCTCGCACTTCCCCTAGCTGAAGACTGTGAGCCCGGTCGGCCGTCGTCTTCAGGCCTGTTGCGTCGACGATTAGAAGTGCGTTCCACCGTGCGCCATCCCTCCAGCCAGTCTCTCGCTGACTCCGCAGAGTCGAAAAACCAGACCTTTTTGTCGGCCACCACTCTCAATCGGGCCGGGAACAACATGGAATATGGCAATTCCTGTTCGCGAAGCGTTTTCTTCACCTCCAAGAAAGTTCTCCTCCTGCGGGTGACCTCCGCTGTGTAATCCGGGAAGAAGGATATGCGAGAGTTCTGTATATGGATAGGTGGTGCCACCCTGGCCGCTTGGAGAATAGTGTCTCGGTCTCTAAAATTGAAAAGTCTCGCCAGGATGGGGCGCGGGGCAGCCCCCGGCGTGGGTGTCCCGCCGGGCACCCGATGAGCACGCTCCACTGTAAAGAAATTGGAGAGCCCCTTCGGGGCCAGTTGGGTCTTTATTAGATCTTCTACGTACAAGTCCATGGCCCCTTTCGTCTCCGATTCCGGGACCCCCAAAATGCGGACGTTGTTGCGTCTGGAGCGTCCCTTATGGTCATCCAACTTGCTTTTCAAGAGTTTATTGTCTGCTTGCAGTTTTTCCATAGCCACCTGCAGGTCAGAGACATCCTCTATGAGTGATTTAGTCACCACTTCCACTTGTTTCACTCTTTCGCCCATCTTCTGGAGGTCGGCTCTTATGAGGGTCACCTCGGTAGCAGTCGAGCCCACTGTTGCCTGAACCTGTTCCAGAGCACGTAGGACATCATCCAGAGTAGCCTTTTTAGCCCCTTCGTTGTCCGCGCCCTTGCCAATGGACTTGCGCTGCTCAGGCTGAGTTGGTGCCTGGTTGTCGTAGGCGAATTTGCCGAGTTTCGCCTGAGCGGCGGTTTGTCGTGGCCCTTTCCCCGCCATTTTGGCTCTACGGCGAGACACTTTCTGTGGTGAGGTGAGCAGTTCGTCCGTAGCCGATCGTGCCGAGGCGTCCGTTCAAGAGGTTCAGTTCGGGAACAGGCCAGTGGTCGCCGTCAATGTTGAGGTGTGTCCGGCAGCAGCGGACCCGATTCAGCCTCGGCAAGCCAGGGCAAGATGGCGGTTGTTGCGCAGTAAGTTACGGGTCTTGGCCGAGTGCCGTTGTGGGGTACTGCTTCGCAGCGCCACTGGATAGGCAACGTTGGGAATCAAGTGTTCGAAGGGGGAACCGCCGGTTCGGTGATTCGCTGGTGTCGAGTGCTGTCGTCAGCGGGCACTTCCGGCCGATCGTGCAGAGGAGGGTTTACTTCCGCTCGGCCAAGGGCTCAACTCGACACCGCGGCTGCACTCGTGTCACTAGGCCCCTCGCCAGTGAAGGACTAAGATGATGTTTCACCCTGTTTCCGAGGTCTGAGAGCTCCCAATTTTCTCCTGCGGTAGCCGTTCGGTCGCCGCACTCAGGACACCCCTTCTGGGACGATCAGTGAACGGATAGGCATGCAGATTGTTGCGGGAAGCCGCCTTGCTACGGGAGCCTCTCTAGGTTTCTGCCGCCATCATCGGCTGCTAGCCACGCCCCCCCCTTTCAACTTTCTTTTGCTCAAAATTCAAGGTGGGCAAGCCCGCTCCAGACTTACCCACCCCAAACAAGTGCCACCCAGGAAAACCGAAGTTTTCCTGGACCCCACATATGTCGTAATTCAATTTTATTAATCCCTTCCTGTGCACCATAAATTCACTTGAAGTTATTTTGCTAAAAAAATCTCTCAGCTCAAGCAAATAATATGCTAAACCCAAATCCTTCAAGTGTACCCCATCATCCCTAAACAGGTGGCTCTCTCTGCTATTAATGTGTAATTGGCAAATGTACTTTATCTCCATTCCCACACAAAAAACCCTCATAGCTCTGTTCAATTTTCTTCGAGCCTTGTCCATTGCAGAATGATCCCTAGCGTTCCTCCAATGTTGTCTGTCGACTAATTCAGTCAACACTATGCAGGTGCCTAACCAATTTTCTTTTAAAACTGCTGAATCTAGTTGCATTATTTTTATTAATGTTAAGCCGGACATGGGCACCAAGTCATTTTCGCCAAGGTGGATTGCTAACACCGCTGGCAAACCTCTGTCATACCTCATCTTGGCAATAGTAGGGAATAGCTCGTCCTATCTCATACCACCTTTCCCAGGCCATTGTATCTCATGTCCATCAATAGGAATGCAGAGGCTCCGGCGATAAATTTGCCGCTCGGCAAAGATGGCTGCCCATTTGACAAATGAATGCCCGACAATCCAGATTTGCTTTTTTCCAGCGACACCATGAATATCACCTATATAGAAACAACAATTAGCAAAATTAGCAAAAAACAGTAATCAAGCCATCATTTGCGCACATAACGGGCACAGCAACCTGACTTCCATCTACCTATTTTTTTGTTGGCCTCCCATCCCAAGCCCAACCTCGCCGCCTCTGTGGCTGCTCCTATCCTAAATTAGTGCATCCCGTATGCTGCAGGGTTTTCCCCAATAATGAGCAAGGCCTTCCTTCAGACCGCCAACAAATGGGAACTTGATATGTGGACACCAGACTTATGAACAAAAACATCCCCTCACTTAGATTTCATGAGCAATTGAAATTCCTCCCACTATAATACTGGGCAACAACTTATAAAACCACTTTTACTCAGAAAAACCCAAACACCGATGCCCAACTGGTCCGTCTTGGAGCGTTTTAACCATATACGAATCCTATTGCTTTCTAATACCACATCCTCTGAGCTGAGACCCTCTTTACCCCTCACCCCCAACAATTCCGAAACTCTAAACGCTCCAAAAAATAACCAAATCATGCAAAGTCTAAATGAAGCCACTTCTTGTGTATTGTAACAACAATCGGGTAGAGCAGATAAAATCTTTTGTAACAAGTGAAAAGTAATGGGGGCCCGAGGCCTGGGTACTAATCTCGTCTCTTTACTCAAACCCTTCAACATCCTTGTGACCAGAAAGCTATCAACTGGATCAATGCCCCAATGCAAACGACTATAAAACGAAACCCCAGCTAATTTACCTCTTATTGTGTTAGGCAATAAACTCTTGTTAGACAAAAACAAAATAAAATCCAAAATAATGGGAACCAATACTTGTGTGTTGCTACTGGTATGAAAATGCTGCACATAACTGATGAACTCCGCCCATGCTTGTCTGTAATTCCTCTTAGTAGTCTCGGCGAAAGAGTCCTCTATCAGTTGAGTAATTCTTATTCCCCTAGGGCCCAAATTTTGTCTGGGATGGGAATTTTGGTGGCCTCTGCCCCTGGCGCCAAAGCTCGAAAACACTGCCAATTGAAACGAGACAGGGCGTCAGCAATGCAGTTATTAACCCCAGGGATGTGTTTTGCTTTAAATACAATTTTCAACCTCAAACTGATCAGCATAAATTCTCTGAGAAGTCGTAAAACCCTCAAATCCTTAGCTTTTTGATGGTGGATTAGATTCACTACAGCCATATTATCTACCTGAAACAGGACCGACCTGTTCTGAAATTCTATGCCCCATACCATGAGTGCAGCAATAAGGGAAAATAGTTTTAAAAAGGCTATACTCCTCCCTTGTGTAATCCAATTCTCCGGCCACTGCTCGGCACACCATCTTCCGTCCCAAAAGATGCCAAAACCTTTGGAGCCCGCTGCATCAGAATACAGTTGTACCTGCCACACCAATTGTTCTTCAATGAAATGCAATGGGACACCGTTAAAATCTTGAAAAAATGGCAACCAAACTTTCAAATCTTCTTTCACTTGTCTAGAAATGCGCACCCTATGATGAGGTAGCCAGGCACCTGACAAAGCCATGCCGAAAGTTCTACAAAAGGTACGGCCTGCTCTGATGACTCTGCATGCGAAGTTCAGATAACCTAGTAAAAGCTGAACCTGTCTAAGCTCCAGCTTTGCATGTCCCAATGCATTTGTCACACACTCCTTAATCTCTTGCAATTTGTCTTGCGGCAACGTTGCTAGCATTTCCACTGTGTCGATCTCAATGCCTAGAAAAGTTAACCTTGTAGTAGGACCTACCGTCTTTTCCGGCGCTAAGGGCACACCCCACTCCTCCGCCAATTTCTGAAATGTATCCAATGCCACCTGACAGTCCTGCGTCCTCCCTTTGCCCATGAAATGAAAATTGTCCAAATAGTGACATGCGTCACCCTGCGGACACGTCTGTGCAAACACCCAATTTGAAAAGATGCTAAAGATCTCGAATAGCGCACATGACTCCGTACAACTCATGGGAAGCATTCTGTCTACATAGTAAAATCCAT